>NW_017308946.1:97667-119041 GCF_000935625.1 Nanorana parkeri | reverse complement strand
GCACGGGCGTATCGCTCAGCTCTCGGGAAGGATAGGTGCTGTGTGCACGGTTGTGTGCTCCCAGGAAGGACAGGTGCTGCGTGTGATTAGTACTCAGCCCCCATCCTTCTATATGGGACTACATGGCCATACGCCCCCCCCATACGCAGCCATTATAAATGGTGTTTGCTGAGACAAAAGCCACGTGATCACAATTGTTTATCTACCAGAGGCCATGCATGATCTCCAGGTCGAGCGAGGGCATGGTGGTCACATGGGTTATGTTGATAAACAAAAGCCACGTGAGTGTGATCACTGTATAGATGGCACAGGCTAAGGATCTACTGGTTGCAGAACCAGATAACGGGACTAGAACCGCATGTCACCTCTGAGGTCCCCGATGGTAAACGTTCACACCTCCTTTCTTTGCATTGTGAAAGCAACTCATTTACAGTTTCGTACGTGATATCTCTACATACCCATCATTTTCTATTACTGAACTCTTTTATTATCTCTATTATTATTATTATTATTATGAAGGAGAAGGTGGCACACACAGGAGACCTCGTTGGGGAACTGCTTGGCCTCTACAAGATGTCAGTAGTTAGACCTGTGCTCAGTACTTTCAACAGGGTACCTAAGAGAAGACCCTTTTCTGTTCCACCATGACTGTCCCCCGTGTACAAAGCCAGCTCCATACAGACATGGTGTGACCAGTGTGGTGAAGGAACTCGAGTGCCCTGCACAGAGCCCCGACCTCAACTCTACTAACACCTTTGGGATGAATTGGAATGCCGATTGTGAGCCGGGGTCTTCTCATCTGAAATCAGTACCTGACCTCACAATTGGGACAAATTTCCTCAGACGCCCTCCAAAATCTTGTGGAAGCCTTCCCAGAAGAGCGGAGGATGATATAGCCTCAAAGGGAGCAAGTCCATATTAATGTCTAAACTCCATAAAGACATGGTTTCACCAGTTTGGTGGAGGAAGTCGAGTGTCCTGCACAGAGCCCTGACCTCAACCCTACTGAGCACCTTTGTGATGAATTGTAAGCAGGCTATGAGCCAGGTCCTCTTGTCCAACATGGTTTGATGACTTTGGTTGGCCGGGAACTTGAGTGTCCAGCACAGAGTCCTGACCTCAACCCTACTGAACAACTTTGGGATGAACTGCAACACCAATTGTGAGCCAGGTCTTCTCATCCTACATCAGCACCTGACCTCAAAAATGGGGAAAATCCCTACAAACACTCTCCAACATGAATGGCAGCAAAGGCGGAAGAATTCCATATTAATTGCCTTGGCTTCAGCATGGGATGTCCTGCAAAGTCATATAGGTCATATAAAGTCATATAGGTCAAAGTCATATAAAGTCAGTTGGAGCAGTTAACATCAACGGATGGTCGCAGGATAGTGGAGCTCCGGCACAGCTGAAATCCTAGGGCTGAATCCTTAGCACAGAGGACTCCCATGATACTACCCATGTGTGCCCCTGACCCCAGCGACCGTCGGAGAGAACGAAAATCTAAGAAAGGCCCTCGGAAACTTACTGAATTTTTCCGCTCGACGGGCTCGCCGCGGACTCAAGATGGCGCCGGCTCGTCCAGCACCCTGTCCTCTCTGCAACTCTCCGACAGCCGTAACGAGCGGGAGCCGAAAGGAGGTGGGAGCCAGGTGACCGCCAACCCGGCAAAATCCACGCCCAGACTGGACTCTGGGGGAGCGCAGATACGGCCTGGGGAGGGGGACGAGCGGTCTGGCCCTACTGTGCATGTGTGTGAGGAGATGAATAGCACCATTGAGGATTGTCCCACTGCTGATCGCCCCCTGCTGGACACTACCCTAGGGGACGTGCTTGTGTCTCTTGGGTGCTCCCTGCATAGAGATGTGCTTTTTGCTGCTGAGAAGGGATGTTGACGCCCTGGGAGACGGAGTCGTCCACGTCGAGGACAAGATGGGGGATTATGCGGAGGCCCATAACGATCTTCTCGTCTACCAACTGGCACAGTCAGGTTCTCCGTTGGGGATTAATGGCGGTTAAGATTGTACAGCGCTCCTGCACTTGTATCACGCTGCCGTTCAGAGGCGACACCCGGAGCTTTAGGAGAAGCTGCAGGCTCTCTACATCCGCGTCTTGTCACCGTACTGCTCTACAAAGATGGCGCCGGTGTAGTCGGCTGCCGTCACGACTGCTCTGCAATCGTGTAAGCATTTCACTGCATATCATACTTGTACGATTGTGTATGTGACAAATAAAATCTATCTATCTATCTATCTATCTATCTATCTATCTATCTATCTATCTATCTATCTATCTAGGTGTGATGGTGAGGTGTCCATGTCATGTATTTTCTAGAGAGTCTATCACACGTGTTAGAGAGGATGGCCCTGCAGATGTATTCATCTTCCCCAGTCTGTTAGCCATCCAGGAGGACTGAGGACTGAGCTGTCATTTTGCTGCACCACTGGCCCCCGATGCCAGCACTGACCATGTACCAAGCCCCCGGTCACATGGATATTTCATTTGTAATAATGTGTTTCAATGTGTCAGATGTATTCGCTTCCTCTTGCCCTCCCAGTGGTAGCCTATGCCAAGCTTGGTGGTCACGCATGTCCTTCAGCATCACATCAAATTACATTTCAATGTTTGTAAAATTACTCCACAAAAGGAATGCTACCGGGATCCTTTGGGTAAAAGTAGTGGCGACTCTAGGGAATATATGTGGGGGGCACATAAGATACCACAGTCAAAACTGGGGGGGGGGGCACTCAAATTCAATGGGGTTTTTTAGGTGTCACACACGAAGTTACTGAGACACAAACACGTCCATGGACCACTGGTTGGCGTCCACTGCTCTATACATAACTGAACATGGACTTGAATACACATAGTGAAATCTGTTACATAATATATGACCTGTATCCTGGAAACGTGGTCATAATACACAGCACGCATCTCTCCCCCCCCCACCTGCAAACTAATCACATGTCATCCTGTGTTGGTTTAACACTTTGATTTCCTGTCCTGACCAAGCGCCACTATTTTAACCAGACGTTTCTAAAGAGTCCATTTGTTACACTGAGAGGGACGGTTACAATGTCAGTCCTGACATGGGTGATCCTACTTGGTAAGTCCGGAATAATATAGATTGATAGTCCCGTATTATTGAACATTAGCGATATCGTACTTTATCATATAATGATTCTGTTCACTTATTAGATCTTTGCATTTTATTTAGTGCTAAGTAATATTGTTTGCACTGAAGCTTTGTGGTTGGATGTGAAATAACTGTACGTGTGTAACAATCTATATATAATGTATATATATATACCGATGCCTGGCCAACAAAAGTCTCCACCTGGATTCAGCTAAGCCAATAGGTGCGAGCCTTCCATGGGATAATTACTGCATTGGTAATAATGTTTCATCCGGCAACCAGTTATTTACCCCTAACTGATGCATTGAGGAGCTTCTCATTTCTCCAATGACCATGTCAGAAGACACTGTGGTCATGGAAATGATGGAACTCTGTTTCAGAAGCGTAAAATTATTGGCCAGCATCAGCAAAGAAAACAACTAAGGAGATTGCTGAAACTACTAAAATTGGGTTAAGAGCTGTCCAACGCATTCTTAAAACCTGGAAGGGTAGTGGTGGATCATCATCTTTGAGGAAGGATAGTGGTGGACCATCATCTTCGAGGAAGGATAGTGGGTAACCATCATCTTCCACGAAGGAAAGTGGTGGACCATCATCTTCGAGGAAGGATAGTGGTGGACCATCATCTTCCACGAAGGAAAGTGGTGGACCATCATCTTCGAGGAAGGATAGTGGTGAACCCTCATCTTCCATGAAGGATAGTGGGGGACCATCATCTTCGAGGAAGGATAGTGGTGAACCATCATCTTCCAGGAAGGATAGTGGTGGACCATCATCTTCCAGGAAGGATAGTGGTGGACCATCATCTTCCAGGAAGGATAGTGGTGGACCATCATCTTCCAGGAAGGATAGTGGTGGACCATCATCTTCCAGGAAGGATAGTGGTGGACCATCATCTTTCAGGAAGGATAAAGGTGGACCATCATCTTCTTAGGAAGGATAGTGGTGGACTATCATCTTCTAGGAAGGATAGTGGTGGACCATCATCTTCCAGGAAGGATAGTGGTGGACCATCATCTTCCATCTTCTCAATGTGAGCAGATATTTCACACCATCCGGACTGATGCCCACATCCCACTCTGTGGCAGATGGCTCTGGTAATATTAACGAATCACACAGGATTCATTTTAGACCAAATACTTATTTTCCACCATCATTTGCAAATAAATTGGTTCCAAATCAGCCGATTATGTGATTTGTCTGGATTTGTTTTCTCATTTTGTCTCTCATAGTTGAGGTCTACCTATGATGCCAATTACAGGCCTCTCTCATCTTTTTAAGTGGGAGAACTTGCACAATTGGTGGCTGACTAAATACTTTTTTGCCCCACTGTATATGTACACGGCCTCGCCAAAAAAAAAAGTCACACTCTAATATTTAGTTGGACCGCCTTCAGCTTTGATTACGGCACATTTGAGCTTATACAATGTCACAACATTTATCTCCGTCCAGAGTTGCATTCATTTTCCCCCAAGATCTTGTAGTGATGATGGGGAAGTCGGAGCACGGTGTAAAGTCTTCTTCAGCACATCCCAAAGATTCTCAATGGGGTTCAGGCCTGGACAGTGTGGTGGCCAATCCATGTGTGACAATGATGTCTCATGCTCCCTGAACCAGTCTTTTACAATCTGAGCCCAACGAATCCTGGCATTGTCATCTTGGAATATGCCCAATGTGCCACCAGGGAAGAAATAATCCATTGATGGAAAAACCTGGTTCAGGGAGGCAGCTGACCTCATGTTTTTTGGGCACATAATGTTGGTGGACCTAGATCTGACCAACTGAAGGAACCCCAGAGCATAACACTGACCCCCATAGACCAATAGAGTAGTCACTAGGCATGATGGGTGCATCCCTTCATCCGCCTCTCTTCCTACCCTGATGCCCCCATCACTCTGGAACAAGGTAAATCTGGACTCATCAGACCACATGACCTGTTTCCATTGCTCCGGAGTCAGATCCTTATGATCCCTAGCAAATTGAAGTCTTATTTCCAATTAGCCTCACTGGTGGGTGGTTTTCTTCAGGCTACGCAGCTGCTTAGCCCCAATACCTCGAGTTCTCTTCACAATGTGCGTGTGGAAATGCTTTCACTTTCAGTAGAGTCATGTCAGTGTGCGTATTGAGGGACGCGCAATCTTTTTACCGTGCAACATACATGACTTGGTAACGTGCATTTAATATCATTATGTTATTGTATATCTCCCATCGTACCCCTGACCGATGAGTCCTATAATAATCTGTGGTGGGTGCTGCAGTGGCAAGCAGATGCCGCCGCACATATACCAAAGATAAGTCACCGGCACCGACAATTGTTGGGACCCTCTCCGGCCCCGAAGCGTCGTTTTCTTTGTGATACAAGCCTCCATAAAGGCGCCTTGATTAGGAGTTTGGAGCGCCGGCGACGTATCTTTCAAATCATTACGGACGCATCCTGCCATAAATATAACGTTTTTGTTAAAAAAATTTAAAGAAAATTTGGAATTGACCCCCCAAAAAAGTTTCCTTTTGAATGTACGATTGGTGATTTCTAAGTCTCACTTTTCTCCTTTTAGGGATCGTTACAGACAGCCAAGGTGAGTCTCAGAGCGTATAAAACATGCGACAGGTATTTTAAAAAGAGAAAAGCCAAATTTAAGAGCAAAGTTACCTTAATTTTTGGTCCTTGAACTGGAAGGAGTCCAGAGGAGGGAGACCAAACTCATAAAGTGGATGGAGAACCTGAGCTATGAGACAAAGGGGAGGGGATGGAGGACCAGAGCTATGAGACAAGGGGGAGGGGATGGAGTACCTGAGCTATGAGACAAGGGGGAGGGGATGGAGTACCTGCTCTATGAGACAAGGGGGAGAGGGGGAGGGGATGGAGGACCTGAGCTATGAGACAAGGGGGAGGGGATGGAGGACCTGAGCTATGAGACAAGGGGGAGGGGATGGATGACCAAAACTATGAGAACAGGGGGGAGGGGATGGAGGACCAGAGCTATGAGACACGGCTACTAAATTTAAACATGTTCTCATTGGAAGTGAGGAGATTAAGGGGGGACATGATTTTCATGTATAAAATGTTCACCGGGGATAGCGACATTAGCAGCAAACTCTTTACAATGAACTCAGGGAGACAGGTAACATACAGGGGTACAGGTAATATACAGGGGTACCGGTACTCTTAAGAATGAGAACACACAGGGACCTATACTACACATCAGTAGGACCGCACACACTAGGTTGGACTTGATGGACGTGTGTCTTTATTCACCCTCAATGACTATGTAACTATGACTCTGACGTGATCACTGAATTGAAGGGCCGTTGAATAATTCTGGGAACTGATATTCATTGCCCTGTAAAGTGGATCTGGAGTCTTCTGGGTGGGAGGAGCACTTACTATGATGTACAAGTATGGACCTCATTATGCCACCGGTACCAACTAGTGTGCCCTCCCCCAGCACTGGCAGACCCAGGCTCGCATTTGCTGCTTCTTTCCCCACCACTGTCATCTTCTCCCCCATTTCTTCTCGGTCTGGCTTCACTTCTCTTCAGCCATTGACTGGTCAATGATGATAAAACTCTGGTCTATGTGCACAGGAATTACATTGTCCCCAGGGCTTCATTTTGGGCATCTGACAGATACCATCAATGTGCCCGGAGTGTAGACGGCACTGCGCATGTGCCCCAGGCTGTGCTGCTCTAATGAAACAATTGCTAAGAGGAAGAGGAAGACATATTTAGGCAAAAGGAACTTTACACGTCAGATAGCAGAAGTAATATAGAGGTCAGCATGAAGAACCAGCGAGAGTTGTGGTTGACCACGATAGACTGACACTCCCGAAAGTGTTGGTTTCCCAGCGGGCTTTAGAAAACCATTTCTCAGCACTTGAGGAACATTCAGTGGAGCTGATAGCTGGAGAGCTATTTACAGGTAATTGTTGCTTGGAGACTTTTCATGTGAAGGAAACTTGAGGGTTGCCTTTGCTGACTGCCTTCCGAAGGTGCTAGTTCCCCCAGCTGACCCGCTAAAGTCAATTCTTTTTGAGTCGCTGACCCAGAACAAGTATTCAGATCACAGTACTCAGGTCGAAAAAGTCTCTAGCTGCATATTTGTTCTGGTTCAGTGATGGGAATTCCTGAAGCAAGATGGTCAGCAAGACAGCCAAGCCAATAGCATCTGGCGAATTAGAGGTCAGCGATGGTAGGCTCCATGTTCCTCTCGGTAGAGGTTTCCTTTTCTGGAGCCTTAACCATCTTTCTTTAGAGTGATCTCTGTATATAAAACCATACCGCTCCAACCATTCCAGATTCCAAGGGGCTGTCTTTAGATTTCAAGAAAATCCTGGAGTCTTGTGAATCCTGGTTGTGTCCGGAGCCCAGTGCTGGACCGACATCTCCTGGCGCTGGACTTGTACTCAGGAGGTCTCTGTGACAGCTCACTGACTTGCTGTTGCCACCTGTAAGCACAGAAACTGGCAGAGGAAGTCTTCCACTATTGGCTTCCTCCGCCACTGCATTAGATGATGTCATCAGTCGGAGCAGTCTAGTAAGTGAGTAGTGCCGGTGTCAGGATACCGTGCACAGGTGTCCCACACCATGTGCAGGTATCTATACGGGAGGACCAAATACTCGACCACACCAAACAAGGATATGAACTTATAGTTTATTAGACATACAAAATCATTTAACCTCCAGCATCCCCACCACACACAAGCAACATAAATTAGCCAAACTAAATATAAACAGAATAACACACGGAGTACAACAGGGCAAGTACACCAGGGGAGCATGGCCACAGGAAGGGAGCCACAGATCAAGAGACCTCAGGGGGGAAGGAGTCAGGAGTCAGGGTCCAAGGAGGCAACAGGCCACAGGATTCGGGCAACAGGCCACAGGATTCGGGCAACAGGATACAGGACTCAGGCAACAGGATACAGGACTCAGGCAACAGGATACAGGACTCAGGCAACAGGATACAGGACTCAGGCAACAGGACACAGGACTCAGACAACAGGATACAGGTTAGGGCGACAATACAGAGGCACCAGCCTCACTGTGAGAAGGGACTAAATACCCTAACCCTAAGGACGCTAGTTTGTGTCCTCCCGTGACCCTTAGGAGAACTATGAGGAAAAGCACTGACCCCCATGGTTGTACCTTTAAGTTCTAAATTTGGGAAGAGTGGTACTAACCAAACATGCTGCAGACATCCTCAACCCTGGTCTTAGTTTTGAAGAACGTAGTGATAGGATGGAACTCAGGAAATTCATCAGCCTGTTGGAACCCCGGGAAGGGCCATATCTCAGAGCCACAGTGATCCGAGGGGTCCAGTCCGAAGAACAGATTGATTCCAATAGCTTGTAGACAGAAGCCCGTTCACCAGTTGTGCTATGAGTGGTTTATTCCTCCATAAGTTCTTCTGTGTCATTGACCTTCTTCTTGTGTTACCTCAGTAACATATTGTCTTCCAGGAGCAGCAGAGGAGAGACCACTGGTGACTTTCAATCCCAACTGGGCCAAAGTATTCACAGGAGAGTCTCTAACTATGACGTGCTACATCAGCTCGGCCCACCAAAACCAAAGGTTCTTCTGGTACAAAGACGATAAGCGGTTGTCTGTCAACGACCAAACGTATAGAATATCTTACACTGAAACTGGTCATACTGGAAATTACTGGTGCCGGACATCTTCGACTGAAACTAGCGATATTAGTAGGCTGGAGGTCATCTACGGTAAGTTCCCTGGTGAAGATGAGACTCTTGTTTTTTCCGTAGAAGGAGGTCATTCTGCGCCTAGAGGAGAAGGGGTGTAACCTCTGCATATTGAAGGCCTTCTTCACAGTGAGAGCTGTGTAATAGACTTCTTCAGGAGCTGGGTCTAGCTAACTCTGTAAGATGTATTTCTAAATGGACATATTATAGCCGACTGTTAATATTTATAAGATATAATACCATAGAGTGTTGATCCATGGAGTATCTAAGTGCATCATAAGGTATTTTACCTTTCTCTGGGGGAGGCAACCTGTGAGTTCAGGAATAGAACCCCTTAAGGCAGGGGTGTCAAACTCAATTTAATCGTGGTCCGCATCAACATTATGGTTGCCCTCAAAGGGCCTGTAAGACTATATAAATGTATCTAATCTTTATCATAATTGCCTCTGTATGCGATTATCACTGGTTTTAGTAATAACCTAATACCTAGATCTGAAAGTAGAAGTCTAGGAAATGGCCTGGTGGGTCGTATTCGGCCCCTGGGCCTTGAGTTTGACACATGTGCCTTAAGGGAAATTGTGTAAATTACGCTTTGATAGCTTGGTGCAAACCTGTGCATTGTCCATGCCGGGCAAAGCAACGGATTTATGTTACCTCCGCCCTACCCAGCAGCATATACTCCCCTTTCGTTGCTTCCCCCCACTGCTTCTGTCCTGCTGATGATGAATCCACTGTGACTTATTCTATGTGACAATGCTTGTGCTTGGTGGTTGGCCCAGCACTGTCACAAGGGTTGCGTAGGAAACCCTCATCCCTATGTAAGCTTTGACTGGAGCAACTCGGACCTTACAAAGAACTTTGTTTCTTCACTCCTGGTAGCTGAACAGACCAGTGGGGGAAAGATAAGTATATACAAGTGTGAAGGGGGACGTCCGAGTGAACCTTTTGCTTTGCCCTGTATGGGTGGGCGCAGGTTCTCTGTGCCAAACTAGGCTCCTTTTTCTGTGTTTTCCATCCATTTTCTCTTTTATGTTGTAGCGATAACTCCCCGCAAGGAGCTGCTGTTTGCCCGGTCCACATCTAGTCGGTCTAGGGGTTGATTTCCAGCTGCTACCCATTAGCACTAACCGCCCATAAATTGATGTCCACCTCAGTAGTATGATGCAAATAAACAGTTTATTGAACATCTTCTTTGGGAGAGAGGGTATAGGGGTTCCAGGTGTCCAGAGAGTATATGGGTTCTAGGTGTCAAGAGGGTATATGGGTTCTAGGTGTCCAGAGGGTATAGGGGTTCTAGATGTCCAGAGGGTATAGGGGTTCTAGGTGTCCAGAGGGTATAGGGGTTCTAGGTGTCCAGAGGGTATAGGGGTTCTAGGTGTCCAGAGGGTATAGGGGCTCTAGGTATCTAGGGGTAACCACCATCAGCTCCAGACTCACCGGACCTTGTAACAGTAGCAATGCAGATCCACTTGACCACATCAGATAGCCACTGATGTACCAGACAGTCCATATGGATGCAGATCCTCAGTCCAAGAAAGAAACACCGACCATGCTCTGAAGCCCACATGGTTCCAGGGTGCCTCAAGAGCCTGCACTGGTCCTAGTTCTCTTCATCTTCTCATCTCTCAGGCCTCCTCCCTGTTGGAGGTCTCAGGGAAACCTTTTCCCTTACTTCAGACCATGCCCACCCCCAGGCCTCGGCCTAGCCTGGGGGGGGGGGCAGACTGAACAGGACCCAGCCCTATTCCATGGCTGGTACTGGCGAGAGAGAGAGAGAGCACATGGCAGCTCCCACCAATATATGTACACTCTCCCAGCAGGCAACACTGACTTGGGAGAAGCCCAGTGATCGGCTGCTGTACTGTACACATATTACAGTATCTCCTATTGGCTGCCCCACAATATGACAGAGTCACACTCCGCCCGGGGGGGTACAGACAATGTTAGACACCTGGGATTACCCATATAATAATAGTCAACAGCCCCGGCTATCATTAAATGCATAGTAGTCACATCACAAAAGGTGATGGGCGCTACAATGTTTTTGTCAAATATATTTTATAATGCAGAGAGATATATCAAAGGGCGCAAAATAACTTTTTTTTTTGAGGGGCGCTGCACAAATGTGGAAGCCTTGATTTGTAGTGGGGCAGTAATAGCCGTGATCTTCTCAAGCATATCCCTGAGTCTACAACAACTCCTACAGCATGTTCTCAGTCTTAGATCATCTTTTGAAGCATGCCTGTAGTCTCTGACCATCTCTTGCTGCATGTCTGAGGCCTATGGCAGCTTTCTGTAGCATTGGATTTACTGAATGTTATGTGCAGCCCTCTGGTGGTGACAGGAACTGCACTTGAGTCCTTCTGCATCGTAAAGTTGACCACCACTGGTTGTAAGGCATGATCATAATTGAGCTTAAGTCATTTTGATTGGTAAGATTTGTACATAAAATGGGAGGGGGATGTAGGGTTATGTTTCTTGTGATAGATCCTACTGTCCTGGAGGCTGGCCCACTCCAAGCTGAGAGGCTTCAATGGACAACATCAGAAGAAGCAGACAATACATGTGCCACCCATACGTCTGTGTACAGTCACCAGGCTGAACAAGGAGATAAAAGGTTCCTTAGACAATGTTTTGTTCCTTTCAGATTATCTGATCCTACAAGTTCCTCCTTTTGCATTTGAAGAAGATGACGTCCTTATGAGATGTGGCAGCTGGCCTGGGTATTCGGTACGACGCACCATGTTTTTCAAGGACAATACGGTCATAAGACCACTGCAGGCGGAAACAGAACTAGTCCTTCGTAAAGTCAATAGAGAGTCGGCTGGTAAATACAAATGTATGAAGAAGTCAGAGCTCTCCTCTGACACAAGTTACACCGATGAGTCCTTCCTTCATGTCAAAGGTAACAGTTAAATGCTTGTGTAGCGATAACTCCCCGCAAGGAGCCGCTGTTTGCCCGGTCCACATCTAGTCGGTCTAGGGGTTGATCTCCAGCTGCGCCCCATTAGTACTAACCGCCCTTTTCTGGTGCCCATAAATTGATGTCCACTTCAGTAGTATGATGCTAGTTGAACATTTTATTGAACTTCTTCCTAGGGAGAGAGGGTATAGGGGTTCTAGGGGTAACCATCCTCAGCTCCAGACTCACCAGATCTTGCGAAGGTAGCCATGCAGCTCCACAATCCAGGAAAGATACCGACCATGCTCTGAAGCCCACATAGTTCCAGGGTGTTTCAAGAGCCTGCACTGGTCCTGGTTCTCTTCCTCTTCTCATCTCTAAGACCTCCTCCCTGTTGAAGGCCTCAGGGAAACATCTTCCCTCACTTCAGCCACTGCCCACCCCCAGGCCTCGGCCTAGCCTGGGGGGGCAGGCTTAACAGGACCCAGCCCCAATCCATGGCTGGTCCAGGCGAGAGAGAGAGAGAGAGAGCACATGGCAGCTCCCACCCATATATGTACACTCTCCCAGCATGCACCACTGGCTGAGACAAGCCCAGTGATTAGCTGCTGTACTGCACATATATTACAATGTCCCCTATTGGCTGCTCCACAATATGACAGAGTCTCCCTCCGCCCAGGGGGGTACAGACAAGGTTAGACACCTGGGATTAACCATGTAATCACCACTACAAATCCAGCCAGGCCGACTACAGCCCCGGCCATCACTAAATGCATAGTAGTCACATCACAGAAGGTGATAGGCGCTACACTTGCACTGGGAACCATCATGTATTTGGTGAGAACATTGCTCCTTGATTGTCAACTCTTCTACTGTATGTCTCTAATCATGAAATCCATAAAAAACCTCAGCGATTGGAAGTTCTGCATTTATCAGACACCTCTTATGGATCTCCTCTTTCTTGAACAGTAGAGATTTGTTCCCAAGTAAGATCTGCTAAATGTGTAAAAGTTGCAAAATTCAGGTCAACATGTTGAATCTTATCCTGTTCCTTTTGTAGACCTCTTCTCGAGCCCAGAAGTAAATGTGACTCCATACCCCGTGACAGAAGGTGACAACGTGACTCTGACTTGCGACACAGCTCTCAGTCCGCTCAGGCAGGAGACGAAGCTGCAAATTGCATTCTACAGAGATGGAAAGTATGTCCAGAGACTCAGCTCATCTGGCCAATATGGAGTCCAGTCGGCTGAGCTGGAGGATTCCGGGAATTATTGCTGCGAGGTGCAAACCTCAAGCTCCACGGTGAAGAAGATGAGTAAAGCAAAACATGTCCAGATACAAGGTGACAATCTTATAAAACCTGATTTCTGGATGTTTAGACTTTATCAATTTACTTTTATGTTTCCTCATACACATCTACATATTCCATATAAAAGCTCTTTGTAGAAGAAACATGACGAAGTCTGGCTGAAAATCTCGGCTTATACTCGAGTATATATACGGTAATCTAATCTGGACCTCAACTAACAGAAAAGACACGAGAATCCACCAGTCCCCATTGAACAGCACTTTGAAGAGTTCCATCAATCTAGTCTAAATGAGTGACCCCCCCTCACCCAATCCTGCTTAGATCATAGGACAGGTTGGATGTTGGAAGCATACCCCCAACACCACAGGAACTAGCGTTCTGGCTTGCTCAAAATCCATGCATGCCTAGTGCACTCTCTGCCTCTCTCTTCCTTCTTCTCTCTCTCTTCTTCCTTCTTCTCTCTCTCTCTTCCTTCTTCTCTCTCTCTATCTCTCTCTCTCTCTTCCTTCTTCTCTCTCTCTTCCTTCTTCTCTCTCTCTCTTCTTCCTTCTTCTCTCTCTCTCTTCTTCCTTCTTCTCTCTCTCTCTTCTTCCTTCTTCTCTCTCTCTTCCTTCTTCTCTCTCTCTCTCTCTCTCTTTCTTCTTCTTCTCTCTCTCTCTCTCTTCCTTCCTTCTTCTCTCTCTTCCTTCTTCTTCTCTCTCTTTTCCTTCTTCTCTCTCTCTCTTCCTTCTTCTCTCTCTCTTCCTTCTTCTCTCTCTCTCTTCCTTCTTCTCTCTCTCTCTTCCTTCTTCTCTCTCTCTCTTCCTTCTTCTCTCTCTCTATCTCTCTCTCTCTTCCTTCTTCTTCTCTCTCTTACTTCTTCTTCTCTCTCTTTTCCTTCTTCTCTCTCTCTCTTCCTTCTTCTTCTTCTCCTCTCTCTCTTCCTTCTTCTTCTTCTCTCTCTTTTCCTTCTTCTCTCTCTCTCTTTTCCTTCTTCTTCTTCTTCTTCTTCTTCTCTCTCTCTCTCTCTCTCTCTCTCTCTCTCTCTCTCTCTCCCTCTCTCTCTCTTCATTCTTCTCTCTCTCTCTCTTCCTTCTTCTTCTCCTCTCTCTCTTCCTTCTTCTCTCTCTCTCTCTCTTCCTTCTTCTCTCTCTCTCTCTCTTCCTTCTTCTCTCTCTCTCTCTCTTCCTTCTTCTCTCTCTCTCTCTCTTCCTTCTTCTCTCTCTCTCTTCCTTCTTCTCTCTCTCTCAGAGCCCACACTGGGCACCACAGACCCATTGGATGCCAACAGAGAGTCCCACTGGCCACCTGAGAGCCTGCATAGCCTCCCGAGAGCCCACACAGATTCTAGTATTGGGGGTCACCACAACATGGCAAATGTTACCAAGGGGTCCCGGCCCTAGAAAGGTTGAGAACCACTGCTATAGAACCATGTGAATACAGAGTCCAGTCATGTGGCCTCATTAGCTCCACCATGACAAAGTCTAGAAATCCTGCCTTAAAAAATGCCTTGGCGCTTGGGAACCGATGGACTTGTTTATGACTCCGCAGCCAGGCTGTGACCAGGAATGGTAAAGCCCTGTAGCTGTGCTGCCATTGTCTATACATAGGAGCTGCCTGCAAGCTGGAAGGAGCGCAGAGAAGGCGTGAGTCCTATGTGTACCAGGGGTACAGTGCAATATGTAGAGTGGAACTATATGGCATGCATGTCATCATTCAAGCAAAGACATATTTGTACCTAATAAGATGCCTACATCCCAGCGAGAGCTCCAATCTTCAAAATGTAGAAACAAGGGAAGTGCACTTCTAAGCGTAGGTGGATAAAGCCCAAAGTTGGTCTAGCTCTACTTGTTATGTGGCTGTCATAAACCCTGCTTATCCAGCAAAGGTCAGCAAAGAAATCATAGTCCCTCCTCTAACATACGCTACACTGACGAGTCCTTCCTTCATGTCAAAGATAACAGTTAAAGAATGCTTGCACTGGGAACCATCATGTATTTGATGAGAACATTGCTCCTTGACTGTCAACTCTTCTATGTCCCCAACCACGGAATCCATAAAAACCTCAGTGATTGGAAGTTCTACAAATACTCATTCATGAGACACCTCCTATGGGTCTTCTCTTTCTGGACTTGTTCCTGAATGTCTCTGTAAAAGTTGCCAGATTCAGACCAACATGTTGAATCTTAATCCTGTTCCTTTGTAGACCTCTTCTCAAGCCCAGAAGTAAATGTGACTCCATCCCCCGTGACAGAAGGTGACAACATGATTCTGACTTGTGATACAGCTCAGAACTGAGTCTTAGTCATAGCACAACAAGAAGTCTATGGCCAGCTTTGGGGTGGCTCCTATAATTGGTGGGTTTCTGGAGCTTGGAGTGGCATGAGGGACCCCATGGGAGGCATGAGAAGGGTATTGGGGTGTTTTCCTGCTCTAGAGATCTATTTCAAACTACAGGAACACAATCTACTCTATATCCAGTGGTAGAAGGTGATCACATGACCCTGATATATGTGATGCGGGTCTTAGTCCCCTCAAACCGAGCTGCAGTGTGTGTTATATAAAGAAGGATGAAACGGTCAGAGATTCAGGTTATCTAACCAGCACGGAGATTGTCCCGCTCAGACGGTGGATTCTCTGAACCTCCTGTAGGGTGAAGACTGTAAACAATAACAGAGAGGATACGAGGACTGTGCCAACCTTGTCCTGCACTAATCTTCACTACAATGATTTTATTACAGTAACATGTGACCGGTTTTGGATTTTTTTTGGCTTTTGTAGAACTCTTCTCCAACCCACACGTTACATCAATCCAATATCCACTGGTGGAAGGAGACCACATGACCCTAACGTGTAATATCAGTCTCAGCCCGCTCAGACCGGGGACGGAGCTCCAATTTGCTTTCTACAGAGATGGACGGAATGTTCAGGAACTCAGCTCATCTGATCAATATGGAGTCCAGTCCGCTCAGCTGGAGGATTCTGGGAATTATTCCTGTGAGGTGAAAGCCTCAAGCTCCACGGTGAAGAAGATGAGTAAAGCAAAAGACGTCCAGATACAAGGTGAGAATCTGATAAAAGCTGATTTCTGGATGTTTAGAACTCTCATCTGTTATGATTTGTCCTCATAAACTGTATACACAATATAAGAGCAAATTGTAGAAGGAACGTAGGACAAAGTCTACCACCATTGTAAGGTTCCTCCACAAGAGACTTCCCTCACCAAAGCAACCAAGGCAATACAGGGCAGTGTGATACATGCCTACTCACAATACTTTATGAATTCCCAATAAAACAGTCAAAGTTCACCCAAAAAAAACCTCAATGTGCTTATTAAAAATTGGCAATGTGGTCAAAGAACCTCCTAATAGATATCTCCCAGACATCAGTTTCCATTCTGACCCATCCTGGGGGGGTCTCACTCTCCAATGCTTCCCCTCGGGTCACATCACTGCTGTCTCCATTCCGACCCATTCTGGGGGGGGTCTCACTCTCCAATGCTTCCCCCCCAGTCACATTGCTGCTGTCTCCATTCTGACCCATTCTGAGGGGTCTCACTCTCCAATGCATTCCCACCCGAGTCACATCACTGCTGTCTCCATTCCGACCCATTCTGGGGGGGGTCTCACTCTCCAATGCTTCCCCCCCAGTCACATTGCTGCTGTCTCCATTCTGACCCATTCTGAGGGGTCTCACTCTCCAATGCATTCCCACCCGAGTCACATCACTGCTGTCTCCATTCCGACCCATTCTGGGGGGGGTCTCACTCTCCAATGCTTCCCCCCCAGTCACATTGCTGCTGTCTCCATTCTGACCCATTCTGAGGGGTCTCACTCTCCAATGCATTCCCACCCGAGTCACATCACTGCTGTCTCCATTCTGACCCATCCTGGGGGGGGTCTCACTCTCCAATGCTTTCCCCTCAGATGGAACATGTGTTAGAATGCAGTCCTCCCGCCTCTGCTCCCGCAGGGTTGAAGAAAAAGACTGAGAAGTGAATCCATAGAAAGCCAGAGCTCAAAACGGGATCAGTGCAATAATATCGATTTATCCCCAAAAGGTCATAAAAAACGGTCAATGACAAAGACTTCTGACTTGTTTCGGCCTCAGAACTGAGTCTTAGTCATGGCACAACAAGAAGTCTATGGCCAGCTTTGGGGTGGCTCCTATAATTGGTGGGTTTCTGGAGCTTGGAGTGGCATGAGGGACCCCATGGGAGGCATGAGAAGGGTATTGGGGTGTTTTCCTGCTCTAGAGATCTATTTCAAACTACAGGAACACAATCTACTCTATATCCAGTGGTAGAAGGTGATCACATGACCCTGATATATGTGATGCGGGTCTTAGTCCCCTCAAACCGAGCTGCAGTGTGTGTTATATAAAGAAGGATGAAACGGTCAGAGATTCAGGTTATCTAACCAGCACGGAGATTGTCCCGCTCAGACGGTGGATTCTCTGAACCTCCTGTAGGGTGAAGACTGTAAACAATAACAGAGAGGATACGAGGACTGTGCCAACCTTGTCCTGCACTAATCTTCACTACAATGATTTTATTACAGTAACATGTGACCGGTTTTGGATTTTTTTTGGCTTTTGTAGAACTCTTCTCCAACCCACACGTTACATCAATCCAATATCCACTGGTGGAAGGAGACCACATGACCCTAACGTGTAATATCAGTCTCAGCCCGCTCAGACCAGGGACAGAGCTCCAATTTGCATTCTACAGAGATGGACGGAATGTTCAGGAGTTCAGCTCATCTGATCAATATGGAGTCCAGTCCGCTCAGCTGGAGCATTCTGGGAATTATTCCTGTGAAGTGAGGACATCAGCCGGCAGTGCTAAGAAGAGGAGTGAAGAGATAAATATCCAGGTTCAGGGTAAGCATTCAAGACAAACTACTAATCGTAGTTAAAGGAGAACTATGAGGTCAGGGCTTTTCCCCATAGTTCTCCTTAGGGTAACGGGACACAAACTAGCGTCCTCCCATCACCCTAAGCTCAGTATATAGGGAGCTGCAGCTCGCTGTACACTGAGACCGCCGCAGCCGTGAGGGAACCCAACAATTCTGTCTGGATCCGCCCAGCTGCGGGATTGACAGCTGGCTCTGCCTATCTAGAGGCTGTACCCGCCCCCTCCCCCGTCCGTTCCGCCAGTCAGCGCTGGAGGATCAGACAGGGAAGGGGTGGGGAATCCCCCCAGGGAGCCGTGAGTGACAGTCACAGGGGGAAACGTTATCACAGTATTCCAGCTTTAGGAGGTCAATGTGTCCTCATGATGTCAGGTCCATTAGGTGTCCTCATGATGTCAGGTCCATTATGTGTCCTCATGATGTCAGGTCCATTATGTGTCCTCATGATGTCAGGTCCATTATGTGTCCTCATGATGTCAGGTCCATTATGTGTCCTCATGGTGTCCAGTCCATTATGTGTCCTCATGGTGTCCAGTCCATTATGTGTCCTCATGATGCCCGGTCCATTATGTGTCCTCATGATGCCAGGTCCATTATGTGTCCTCATGGTGTCCAGTCCATTATGTGTCCTCATGATGCCCGGTCCATTATGTGTCCTCATGATGTCAGGTCCATTATGTGTCCTCATGATGTCTGGTCCGTTATGTGTCCTCATGATGCCAGGTCCGTTAGGTGTCCTCATGATGTCAGGTCCGTTAGGTGTCCTCATGATGTCAGGTCCATTATGTGTCCTCATGATGTCAGGTCCATTATATGCCCCCATGATGCCCGGTCCATTATGTGTCTTCATGATGTCAGGTCCATTATGTGTCCTCATGATGTCAGGTCCATTATGTGTCCTCATGATGTCAGGTCCATTATGTGTCCTCATGATGTCAGGTCCATTATGTGTCCTCATGATGTCAGGTCCATTATGTGTCCTCATGATGTCAGGTCCATTATGTGTCCTCATGATGTCAGGTCCATTATGTGTCCTCATGATGTCAGGTCCATTATGTGTCCTCATGATGTCAGGTCCATTATGTGTCCTCATGATGTCAGGTCCATTATGTGTCCTCATGATGTCAGGTCCATTATGTGTCCTCATGATGTCAGGTCCATTATGTGTCCTCATGATGTCAGGTCCATTATGTGTCCTCATGATGTCCAGTCCATTATGTGTCCTCATGATGTCAGGTCCATTATGTGTCCTCATGATGTCAGGTCCATTATGTGTCCTCATGATGTCAGGTCCATTATGTGTCCTCATGATGTCAGGTCCATTATGTGTCCTCATGATGTCAGGTCCATTATGTGTCCTCATGATGTCAGGTCCATTATGTGTCCTCATGATGTCAGGTCCATTATATGTCCTCATGATGTCAGGTCCATTATATGTCCTCATGATGTCAGGTCCATTATGTGTCCTCATGATGTCAGGTCCATTATATGTCCTCATGATGTCAGGTCCATTATATGTCCTCATGATGTCAGGTCCATTATGTGTCCTCATGATGTCAGGTCCATTATATGTCCTCATGATGTCAGGTCCATTATGTGTCCTCATGATGCCAGGTCCATTATGTGTCCTCATGATGTCAGGTCCATTATGTGTCCTCATGATGTCAGGCCCAATATATGTCCTCATGATGTCCAGTCCATTATGTGCCCTCATGATGTCAGGTCCATTATGTGTCCTCATGATGTCAGGTCCATTATGTGTCCTCATGATGTTGGGTCCATTATATGTCCTCATGATGTCAGGTCCATTATGTGTCCTCATGATGCCCGGTCCATTATGTGTCCTCATGATGTCAGGTCCATTATGTGTCCTCATGATGTCAGGTCCATTATGTGTCCTCATGATGTCAGGTCCATTATGTGTCCTCATGATGTCAGGTCCATTATATGCCCTCATGATGTCAGGTCCATTATATGTCCTCATGATGTCCAGTCCATTATGTGCCCTCATGATGTCAGGTCCATTATATGTCCTCATGATGTCAGGTCCATTATATGTCCTCATGATGTTGGGTCCATTATATGTCCTCATGATGTCAGGTCCATTATGTGTCCTCATGATGTCAGGTCCATTATATGTCCTCATGATGTCAGGTCCATTATGTGTCCTCATGATGTTGGGTCCATGCCTCACGTCCAGTAGATAAACACGTTTCTCTATTTTTTAAGGTGCGGAGCACAGAAGTTATGAACTGATGAACATAACGAGACTTGCGGCAGCTATCGTTATATATTTTGTCTGCTGCTTTATTATGTCTAAATACTGCTGAGAGGAAACGACTATTTCACTGTCTATGGAAACTATTTTAAGAAGCCCGGCTCGGAGCCTGTGGTTAAGATCATCTCAGCTCAGCGGTTCTAGTTTGTAGTTGGTATTGTTACTTTTCTTACGGGGACAATCACTTCTACACGAATGTTCCACTCCATTCCATCCAACCTTGGAGCTCCCAGTGACTCCATCCATGGATACATCACCTCCACGTAGACTTGGGTACCAGAAACAAGACCATGGAGGCTCATTATTGGATGAAGATAGCATGGGTACTCAAGTACTGCTCACACAACATGTTTTGGGACCACCTTGTGTGACTACATCTAATAGTATATGGACAGAACTGCCTGCGATGAGTCTTTACAAGTCAACAATGGAAACAATAATTATCCGCTTATAATAAATGACGGAAACTACACACGATGGGTCTACTCGGATAACTGACATTGCCACACAATAACTATTGACTGGATTAAACCGTATCCCTAAACTAGAACTCCTCTGGATCAGCTTTGTCTTTAGGGATCGGTGGATCATGTTTTTTATATTATATTTTGTGTCTGTTGGTTAAATGGTGTAACTATATAATTGTAAGGTGGCGTGCCTCATGCCTCCCCCCCCCCCCCCCATCTCGTTCGAGCAGTCGGCTTAAAGCCGCTGCTCACTAATTGATCAACGTCCACTGTTGGTCATAGCAGGACGCTGATCGATCAGTTGTCCTCCCTTGCCTCCCAGCCGGACCTAGTACCTCAGGACACAGCACCACCGTATGAGTCTCCCGGCTAAGATAGAGACCCCACAAAACCGCAAGTACATGGACTAGTCCCCACGTGAGATCTGGGAACCAATGCGGGTCTACTCCATTTGATTGTGCTTACTGTTCTAATTGCCGTATAACCCGGCTTGATAATAATAGGTGTGATGCTGAAGGTCGGTAACACTGACTAGCTTCCGTCTCTACCGACTTGGGACTGGACCTTCCAGTCATTACCATAGCCTCTTCGATAACCTCCTGGTTGCCTGGGTTTCCCATATCTACATACAGCGGTGTATTTAACTCTTGTGCTGCCCTAGGCAACGCAGCAACGCCGCCGCCCCCCCCCC
>NW_017308946.1:95419-96614 GCF_000935625.1 Nanorana parkeri | reverse complement strand
CCCCCCCCACCCCCACCACCACCACCAATCCCTACTCACCTTACTGTACTGTGTACTCACCTCCTCCTGTGCAGGAAGCCCCTGTATCAGTCCTGCCAATATCCTAATGCCAGAAGTAACGGCTCAGAACACACAGTATGATGACGTGATAATACACATTGGCTTTGGAGGTTTTGTCTTGACCTGTCCGACCTTCTTGTGAACATTTAATCATTTGACAGTAACACGGTTTTGAGGTTTCCAAATAAAAATTGAGAAAACGTTGTCACTTGTAGCATTTCGTGCCTTCACTGCATCACTAACCACTACTATAGATACTGTATTATAGCACTCACCAGCTGCTGGCAGCCTGTCGTAGTGTCTGCACCTCTCTGACCACCACCAGCACCACCAACCCGAGCGTCCTTCTCACACTGCACCTGCGAACCGCAATCACTGTCTCCGATTAGTGTACAGGAAGCACCTCATTGTAGGGGGCCTACAGGAAGCACCGCATTGTAGGGGGCCGTACAGGAAGCACTGCATTGTAGGGGGCTGGGGGGCACTTTAAGGGTGCAGTGTGTGATAGAATTGCCCAGTGCTGCTTCCTTAGACTTGCACTATGGGAGCACACCGTGTACACCTCACACAAAGGTCACATGTCCCCCATGATGGGACTATAAATCCCCCATCATGCTTTGCACCTTCTAAATAAGGAATATGCATGTCCCATCAAGCTGTAATCCCATCCATGAGGGCACACATAAGGGTGGGTATAGCGGAGCTCCACGGAACATGCACAGCCACTCATTGTCCCAAGCGTTCTACATGGATTCCCCCTTTCTACAACACCTCCCCCCTTAGGTTACGGAAGACAAGAGGGAGAGGCGTTCCGTAGTCCGGTCTTAGGGTGACAACCCCATGCTGCCCCACAGATACAGTACAGCGAGCGTTGTCACCCTGGGGCAGGAAGTGTGTTACCGGCAGGAAAATAAAAGAGATACAAGAAAACAAACGCAGCCGCCGCCCTCTGAGGAGAGATACTTTGCAATGTATCAGGTTTCTGTTCCGGAGGTTTGGATACAATGTGACAAGAAGATCGGCTGGAGGTTACGTGTTCGTATTTTCCATTTCACTGACACCGAGTATATATACTATATACACCACAGCTCACCCGTGGCTGCCAGTCCGCCATACCGCCTGCACGCCTGGCCAT
>NW_017308946.1:94675-95198 GCF_000935625.1 Nanorana parkeri | reverse complement strand
CCCCCCCCCCCCCCCCCCCCCCGGAGTGCCGTCCTCTCTGCAGCCACAAACCACAATCCTCCACACGCGACACTAGTACGATCAGCCACACGGAAGACGTGTAACACGCAGAGGCCATGATTCGTATCTCATGCCAGGTGATCGGGGGTCTCGGCCAGGGGAACCAATCCGTAGACTCAGCGATTCATTGATCGTCTCTTCTCTCTATTGGTGTATTGATCATCATCAGTCTCCGGGCAGATATCAGAGGCGGACGCAGCTCGCTACTTATCGATACATAATCAAACCGATCGATAAACATGCCAAAATGTGATACAGACTGGGTTGTACCCGGTATCGACCAATTGTGGGGGTCTGTGTACCGTGAAGGGCGGAGCTTAGAGCCCCCCCCAGTGGTGTGGTGGCCACACTGATATAGATGACTGAGGGAATAAATCAGGACACTGAAGGCCAAGTGCAGCCTACGGAGGCACTCTGAGGGAGGGGCCAGCAGCACCCTGCTGGCCCCTCCCACCAGCCATGA
>NW_017308946.1:90878-94635 GCF_000935625.1 Nanorana parkeri | reverse complement strand
ACCTACCCCCTGCGCAGCCCCATTCTCCTGCGGGCTAGGTTCTGCAGGCAGCAGTTGGATGTAATTTAATTTGAAATAGCCAATAGCAGGCTGGCTATTGAAACCCCGCCCACTGAGCACAGGAGCGGACCTGAGAGGGAAAGTTGTCTCTTAGTTACGCTCCTCTGCTCAGTGGGCGGGTGCAATAGCCAGCCCGCTATTGGCTTTGGCAATTTGAAATAGACGGGTGGGCGCCGTGGAGGGGTGAAAGGTCAAGGCTGCGCCCTAGGTAGCAGTGCACCCTAGGCGGCTGCCTAGTTTGCCTAGTGGCAGCACCGGCCCTGCATGACGCCCAACCGTGACTTGTGTGAAGTATCACAGTTACTGTAATACTTACAATGAGCCACCAGAGGGAGACAGAGTCGCGTCTGTAGGTGCACCTGGAGCACTGCAGGCAAGAGCCATCAGTATACCAATGACATCTTATACAGTATCAGGCTATGTGCTCCTCATGTATCATTACATACATGATGAAGGATGCAATTCACTTCATGTGCTCCTCATGTATCGTTACATACATGATGAAGGATGCAATTCACTTCATGTGCTCCTCATGTATCGTTACATACATGATGAAGGATGCAATTCACTTCATGTGCTCCTCATGTATCATTACATACATGATGAAGGATGCAATTCACTTCATGTGCTCCTCATGTGTCATTACATACATGATGAAGGATGCAATTCACTTCATGTGCTCCTCATGTATCGTGCTTTGGCAATTTGAAATAGACGGGTGGGCGCCGTGGAGGGGTGAAAGGTCAAGGCTGCGCCCTAGGTAGCAGTGCACCCTAGGCGGCTGCCTAGTTTGCCTAGTGGCAGCACCGGCCCTGCATGACGCCCAACCGTGACTTGTGTGAAGTATCACAGTTACTGTAATACTTACAATGAGCCACCAGAGGGAGACAGAGTCGCGTCTGTAGGTGCACCTGGAGCACTGCAGGCAAGAGCCATCAGTATACCAATGACATCTTATACAGTATCAGGCTATGTGCTCCTCATGTATCATTACATACATGATGAAGGATGCAATTCACTTCATGTGCTCCTCATGTATCGTTACATACATGATGAAGGATGCAATTCACTTCATGTGCTCCTCATGTATCATTACATACATGATGAAGGATGCAATTCACTTCATGTGCTCCTCATGTGTCATTACATACATGATGAAGGATGCAATTCACTTGATGTGCTCCTCATATATCGTTACATACATGATGAAGGATGCAATTCACTTCATGTGCTCCTCATGTATCGTTACATACATGATGAAGGATGCAATTCACTTCATGTGCTCCTCATATATCGTTACATACATGATGAAGGATGCAATTCACTTCATGTGCTCCTCATATATCGTTACATACATGATGAAGGATGCAATTCACTTCATGTGCTCCTCATGTATCGTTACATACATGATGAAGGATGCAATTCACTTCATGTGCTCCTCATATATCATTACATACATGATGAAGGATGCAATTTCCAGGTCACCCACAATCAAGGCCTCCATGGTGTCTTTAGTAGACATCTTGCTTTTGCACCGCATGGTTTTTATTTTACCTGGTGGCCCTCAGGGGCCGCCATCAGGGGGGTACGGCCGATAGTCATGTGAGGGGCCCGGGCAGCCTGTTGGACCTGGGACCCTTACATGGGTATTGTCCGATGGCCGTACAGGTGACAGGGGAGGAGGTGGAGGCGGCTGGGCCCCACAGCGCGGGAGGGAACTGGGCCCAAGCAGCACTGATCCTGCGGCTTCAGAGGAGGCTGAGGCCCCATCAGCGCCGCCGTTGTTCTGATATCGGACCGGTCGGAAGTGACATCAGAGGACGCCAGGCCGCAAGAGCAGGTAAGAGGAGCTGGGAGGGGAATGCAGCACTGTCCAGCCCACCTGGGACCCCTGCAGAGCCCACCATAGAGAGTCTCAGATGGGCTGTGCAGGATCTATGGTGTGCTCCGCAGGGTCACTCTCAGGTGAAGTCTCATGTGGGTTCTGAGTCCAGTGCGGTACTAAGCCCAGAGTCCAGTGCGGTACTAAGCCCAGAGTCCAGTGCGGTACTAAGCCCAGAGCGTTACTAAGCCCAGAGTCCAGTGCGTTACTAAGCCCAGAGTCCAGTGCGTTACTAAGCCCAGAGTCCAGAGCGTTACTAAGCCCAGAGTCCAGTGCGTTACTAAGCCCAGAGTCCAGTGCGTTCCTAAGCCCAGAGTCCAGTGCGTTCCTAAGCCCAGAGTCCAGTGCGTTCCTAAGCCCAGAGTCCAGTGCGTTCCTAAGCCCAGAGTCCAGTGCGGTACTAAGCCCAGAGTCCAGTGCGGTACTAAGCCCAGAGTCCAGTGCGGTACTAAGCCAAGAGTCCAGTGCGGTACTAAGCCCAGAGTCCAGTGCGTTCCTAAGCTGTGTAAGGGGCCCCAAAATTTCTGCTGGCTGCCCTGGTGACCCAGATTGCCCTCCTGCATCTGTGTCTAGGTTGAGTCTATGGAGGAGCCGCGCTATCCCCCTTGGCCATGCTCTCCTAAGGCGGCACAAGTCCATCTTCTGCTGCACAAGCATGCCAGCACATTAGCTTGACTGCTACCGATGGAAGGGGCCTGATCAAAGCTCCAGTGTGGGGACCCCAATCATTGGAAGTGATACAAACCCATTGAGAGGTTGGCCATGACCTTGCCACCGGACGTGAAGCCCGGCGCTCTGCAGAAACCAATGTAACACGTTCAATATTGGGCGACCCAACTACAGCCTGACAGCCAATGAGGAAGAACCTCAGAGGGCAAAAGGATCGGCGACCAGGAGGTAGGATAGGCCAGGCGGCAGACCATTTGGAGGGACTGTTCTCTCTGTTGGAACCAAGTCCTTGTGCAGAGCCCAGTTCTATTGGATCTGCGCCCGGCTGCATTGTCTTCTATCTCTGACCCCCCCCCATGTGACATCATATCACGGCTGCCCCAGGATAGAACTGCCCCCGGGACGGTCTTCTCATTCAGACCTCCCAGTTCTTCCCTCCATTGTGCTCTCCCTTCCCCCGTGTTTGTCACAAACACTCCGGTATCGCGGATGTGACACTCAGAGTTATCACAGCAAATATTTACCACTGGAAGACCCAAAACAAAGAGAGCCGAGCAAAAATGTTACACGACCAGAGAGGACATTCCAGGAGGAGACCGAGGATCAGAGATGCCAAGAATGTCAGCGCAGGAGGAGAGAGCAGAGTGAGAGGGGAGAGCAGAGTGAGAGGGGAGAGCAGAGTGAGAGGAGAGAGCAGAGTGAGAGAAGAGAGAGCAGAGTGAGAGAAGAGAGAGCAGAGTGAGAGAAGAGAGAGCAGAGTGAGAGAAGAGAGAGCAGAGTGAGAGAAGAGAGAGCAGAGTGAGAGAAGAGAGAGCAGAGTGAGAGAGAGAGAGCAGAGTGAGAGAGAGAGCAGAGTGAGAGGAGAGAGCAGAGTGAGAGAAGAGAGCAGAGAGGGGAGAGCAGAGTGAGAGAGCAGAGAGGGGAGACTGTCCCTTTAATCTGAGGGATGTGACATGATTGGACAATCTATAGACAGATACATGTGAGCTCCGACTTTCCCCTCCTCCCACTGGGACCGCCTGTGATGTCCCCATAGACGGGAGCGGAGTACACTGACATGCCGGGTTCCGGGTCTCCGCAGATGTATAATGACATTTCTTATATATAAAAAAAATTGAAGAGAAAGAAATGTATAAAATGAAGACT
>NW_017308946.1:86708-90853 GCF_000935625.1 Nanorana parkeri | reverse complement strand
TATCTATTTATATCGATCCATTATCCCTTGTATATCTTATCGATCTGTTACCTATCCTGTATCTATTGATCTCTCTGTCTCTCACACACGCAGCTGTCCGCTATGACATGTCGGATTTAAAGAGCCGGTGGGCGGGTCTCCCCAGTCTCCGCCAATCAGCTTCTGGGTAGTCCTGAGAATCACACAGTTCCTACCTGCACCTGTCATTGTAGAACGAGACCCCGCCCCTGGCTCCGCCCTCGCACACAGGTGATGATTTCGGGGGCTCCTGTCAGTTGAGTTCAGTGATCGGCGTCATACAACACACATCGTCCATGGCACTTCCTCTATCGATCTGATTTTCCTGGTGATCGGTCCGGACACTTTTCGCTGGCGGTGAATGTTGATCGGAGTATGGATTCCCCCCGGCTGTGCTCGCTGCTGATCCTCGTTGTCGGGCTCTTCACGATCAGCGAATCCACAGACTGTGAGTCCTCTCCTATTGTGTCACTATATGTTTTATAGAGATTGATGGGCTTTTCTGATCTTCCGATATGTAATCGATAAATGATCAATGGATGATGGAGTCAGCTGATTGGAAGGGCAGGAAAGACCCGAAGGGAACTTTTTGTTTTGTGGCCGATTGATGTTGTATGGGAATTGATTTAGGAAAGATGAGATTGATTTAATGAATGAAGATTGTTACATTGTATGTACGGTGGGTTGGTGCATTGGATGGATGGTGGGTTGTTACATTGTATGGACGGTGGGTTAGTGCATTGGATGGATGGTGGGTTGTTACATTGTATGGACGGTGGGTTGGTGCATTGGATGGACGGTGGGTTGTTACATTGTATGGACGGTGGTGGATTGTTACATTGTATGGACGGTGGGGGGTTGTTACATTGTATGGACGGTGGGGGGTTGTTACATTGGATGGACGGTGGGGGGTTGTTACATTGGATGGACGGTGGGTTGTTACGTTGGATGGACGGTGGGTTGTTACTTTGGATGGACGGTGGGTTGTTACTTTGGATGGACGGTGGGTTGTTACTTTGGATGGACGGTGGTGGGTTGTTGCGTTGGATGGACGGTGGTGGGTTGTTGCGTTGGATGGACGGTGGTGGGTTGTTGCGTTGGATGGACGGTGGTGGGTTGTTGCCTTGGACGGTGGTGGGTTGTTGCGTTGGATGGTGAGGTGGGAGCGTCGGGCTGAGGCTGTGAGAGCACCGTGAGGTCAGAGCGATGGATGGTGAGAGTGCCGTGGGGTCAGAGGGATGGATGGTGAGAGCGTCGTGGGGTCAGAGCGATGAATGGTGAGAGCGCCGTGAGGTCAGAGCGATGAATGGTGAGAGCGCCGTGAGGTCAGAGCGATGAATGGTGAGGTGAGAGCGCCAGGCTGAGGGGGTGAGAGCGCCGTGAGGTCAGAGCGATGAATGGTGAGGTGAGAGCGCCGGGCAGATGAGGTGACAACGTTCGATTTATGTCATCGGAGACTTAACAAACGTCGTTGACATTTTGTTTCATTGTAACTTTCGATTTTGGAATGAATGAATATAAATCTGTGTGTGTGTGTGTGTGTGTGTGTGTAATACGATCGTCACAGTCACCTTTTTGTTCAAAAATGAGAAAAAGAAACCGATTTGGGGGGCCGGGTCGGTGCGCTAAATAGTGAGTGCGGACGGACGCCGCTGATTGCGGAGCTGGAGTGTACCGCCCCTTTAAGAATTCTAATCCTGAATGTATCAATGTTTATGAACGTGTCCCTTCTATTGTCACGGGATCGGAGGGGCCGCAGCTTTATAAATATCTCTCAGCCCCTCTACATTGTTTCTCTTTTCTATATACAATGTATAATATTTCCTTCTCCTTCCAGCAAGTCGAAGACATTCAGTGAGCCGAATGTAACAAAAAGCAGACAACACCGTGTGTGTGTGTGTGTGTGTGTGTGTGTGTACACAGTGTATACAAAATACGATAACGCAGGGCCGGCCCCGGACACCGCCATGTTATTTCTGCTCCTTCTTTCAATGGCAATATTTTGCCTAAAACAGAAGACGGGTTATTTTCGCTGCCAGGAATGCGCTCGGCATTTCTCGCTGCTTGTCATTAACCCTTTGTTGGCTGCGAGGATTCCACGCAGGCGTGCACTGGATTGTCTGCCGGTGTACTATGGCTCCGTGGTAATGTGTATCGTACGTATGTGTTATTAGTGAAGAACAGCGCGCGGTGCCAGGCTGCGGTACACAAAGCTAGCAGGGTCCTGTCCTGTATTAGGAGGGAATGTATCGCAGGGACAAGTCTATCATTTTGCCACTTTACAGATCGTTGGTTCGGCCTCATCTGGAGTACACGGTCCAGTTCTGGTCACCGGTACTCGGAAAGGACGTCCTTGAGCTGGAAAAAGTCCAGCGGAGGGCAACCAAACTCATTAAGGGGTTGGAGGACCTGAACTATGAAACGAGGCTGTTAAAATGAAATATGTTCTCTTTTGGAAGTGCGGAGATTAAGGGGGGGGGCGTGAGTTTTCTTGTATAAAATGTTCAATGGCGACATCAACATTATTAAGAAACTCTTTACAATGAACCCCATAACAAGGACTAGAGGCCACCACCAAAAATTGGTGGAGAAAAAATTTCACTGCACGGGGCGCAAGGGGGTTCTTCACAGTCAGAGCGGTCAGGGTCTGGAACTCGCTGCCGCAGGAAGTGATCTCAGCTAAGAGTGGGGAAGCATTCAAGAGACTCCTGGAAGCGTTCCTTGGAGTACAGGTAACATACAGGGGTACAGGTAATATACAGGGGTACAGGTAACATACAGGGGTACAGGTAATATACAGGGGTACAGGTAACATACAGGGGTACAGGTAATATACAGGGGTACAGGTAATATACAGGGGTACAGGTAATATACAGGGGTACGGGTAACATACAGGGGTACGGGTAACATACAGGGGTGCGGGTAACATACAGGGGTGCGGGTAACATACAGGGGTGCGGGTAACATACAGGGGTGCAGGTAACATACAGGGGTGCAGGTAACATACAGGGGTACAGGTAACATACAGGGGTACAGGTAACATACAGGGGCACGCCCGGCGCTACCGCAAGTCAGGCGGCTGCCTGAGGGCTCTGCAGGGTGAGGGCGGGAAAAAACAGTGCATTTTGAGAAGTACTTGTGCTTGTCAAAATGCCCCGATGCTTGCGCTGTGTTTTTTTTTTTCCTTCGCTTACCTTCGGTGCGGGAGAGCAGCAGCGGCGACTCAGCGCTGGTCCGGTGGGAGGAGCTCCAGGTGGGGTCCTAAGTTAGCTGGCCAGCGAGACTGCCAATGATCAACACATAAATGCACACACGCAATGGGTTGGACTTGATGGACTTATGTCTTTATTCAACCTCAAATACTATGTAGTGTGTTGGGGGACTTTTCCAAATGAAGGCCATCGCACAGTTACCATATAATTGCCACGTACCACTCGTCTGCAGTGCAGATCAAACCCTGGGGGGGAATATTGTCAGTCTAGGGCAGGGGGTGGGCAACTCCGGCCCTCCAGCCGTGCTTTAATTTCATATCTCAACATGCCTCTGGGAGTCATGCCTGTAACTGTCAGTCTTGCAATGCCTCATGGGGCTTGTAGTTCCACAACAGCTAGAGGGCCGGAGTTGCCCCACCCCTGGTCTAGGTGATGAGTATGACACTTACTAGGCACCCCGCTCCTCCTGGTCTTTACTGTTTTCTGGCCCCTCGAAGGAACCTCCCAGATTATGCTCTGGCCAAACTCGTGTTTTTCTCTTTGTGTTAAGGTCGAAGGTTATGAGATGTGTTTTTGTCCTGAGTATAGGCAAAGCTTGGAAGAAGCCCCGGGTCAACTCATGAAGGGTCAAGGACCGATGAATTCTCTATTGGTAAATGAAAAACTGACCACCGTTCTCCAAGACTCGAGATGCGTTCCTCAAGGAGAACCCGGTAGTAATTCTGCTCACTGAGCCCTACTACTCGGCTATTTATGATTCCACCTCCCCAGTCTAGGCCCTAGACCCATGGAGGCCCACTCCATTCTTCTATACTATCCCTTCACCAGATACGTTCCTCAAGATTTGGGAATAGGCTTGATTCTGCTCACTGAGCCCTACTACTCTTAGCTATTTATGATTCCGCCTCCCCAGTC
>NW_017308946.1:79841-86629 GCF_000935625.1 Nanorana parkeri | reverse complement strand
GTGTGTTACTTGCAGAAGATCAGGACAACTTTCCATTATCTCCCATTGTGTTTCCTCCTGATTTCCATGTTACTGCCGTATTGTGATCCATCACTCCCTGTGTGAGCATGGCGGCTGTTATGATGGACAAATTATAAAGGAGGTCATTATGAATAAGAGCACCGCCCTACATTGCCTACAGCGATGATTGAGACGGGCCTCAATTGACCTTTTGCATATTTTAATTTGTTGTATGAAATCCCATGATTGTCCACCTGTTACCAGTGTGCACCCAACCATCGGCCTATTCCACCGGAGTCCCCAGGGCATCCACTTCACCCAACCATCGGCCTCTTCCACCGGAGTCCCCAGGGCATCCGCTTCACCCAACCATTGACCTCTTCCACCAGACTCCCCTGGTATCCGCTTCACCCAACCATTGACCTCTTCCACCAGAGTCCCTGGGCATCTGCTTCACCCAACCATCGGCCTCTTCAGGAGGTCCTGATTCCTCTATATAGATCTTTATTATCAGAGGGGTCCCCAGCAGGAGGAAGGAGGTCCTGATTCCTCTATATAGATCTTTATTATCACTAGAGGGGTCCCCAGCAGGAGGAAGGAGGTTCTGATTCCTCTATAGAGTCCCTGGGCATCCTCTTCACCCAAGCATCAGTCTTCTCCACCACAGTCCCCGGGCATTCCGCTTCGCCCATTATAACAGGTTCACAGGCTGATTGTTGTACTTCTTCTTTTTTTTTTTATGGGTACAACTGTATCAGTATAAATATGGAGAACGATGTGTAATATAGATAAAAGGAACAGGTTGGTGTAACAAGTTCAGTGTCGGGTCACCAGCCAGGTATATGCTTTGTTTACAGTAAATGTACTTTTAGGAGTATAGCTAACCGAGCCTTGCTACTTTGTACAACTGTCTGTTGTTCAGTAAACACATTGATGTTATTATGGCTGACCGAAGTCGTGGATGGGGGGAGACCAATGTCACCGCTCACAGAACAAGTCCGATGGGGTGACACCATTCTTCAACAACAGAGGGACACTACACCCAAAAGTAGCACAGCTCCCAGGAACTCAGCACAGGGATGGTGGGAACCCCTCATAATGGGCACAGCGGGTGTACATACCCGGGAACTCAGCACAGGGATGGGGGGAGCCCCTCATAATGGGCACAGCGTGTGTACAGACCCGGGAACTCAGCACAGGGATGGTGGGAGCTCCTCATAATGGGCACAGCGGGTGTACAGACTCAAGAACTCAGCACAGGGATGGGGGGAGCTCCTCATAATGGGCACAGCGGGTGTACAGACCCAGGAATTCAGCACAGGGATGGTGGGGGCCCCTCATAATGGGCACAGTGGGTGTACAGACCCGGGAACTCAGCACAGGGATCGTGGGAGCTCCTCATAATGGGCACAGCGGGTGTACAGACCCGGGAACTCAGCACAGGGATGGTGGGGGCTCCTCTTTGGCACAGTGGGTGTACAGACCCGGGAACTCGGCACAGGGACTGGAGACCAAACCTTGTTTGGTCTCCAGTCCTCACACCAGCTTGTTAACCAGTAACAGGTTGCCTTCCAGTCCCAAATTCCAGACATACTGGACCCATGACTGAATGTTACTAATGACACAGACCCAACTACACGTGTCACAATCCCTACTCCATTCATGTGAAGTATTGCAGATCGCCGAGCCCGCTCCTGACAATGATCCTGGCCTGTGTTCCAGGTCGGCATGTTGAGCTTTGGTTCCGATGTTCGTAGGTTCTCTCACACGTGTGCCGGCACGCCTTGTTTTCATGTCACTTCCCCACGTCTGTAGATTCGGCTTCTGGTGTCTATATCTGTACCAGCTGCTGTGATGGAGGATAAGCTCCATAGGGGTTCTACCGCAGTCACTTTGTCAGACTTGTAAACCCCTCAACATGGCCGAAGAACAGGTGAAGCCATCAGAGACTTGGCCAATGTTATTCAGAGTTCTCCTTGAGTTTTGATGTTCGGTTTTGGAATTTCTATTTTTCGTGGGTTGGAATCTTTAGTTGACTTGACCTGATTTTTATTATTCGAAAATCAAACCAACCTTTCATACTGGTGAATGGCCAACGAGTGAGAGAGAGGCGAGCGATATAACACAAGCTCGGGGAGGAGACTATTTGAATGTAATTATTCAGATGCAAATGTTTCAAACTATCGTATCGTTTCTATTGCTTATTATCTGTTTTGCTCTTTTATTTCCCTCATGTTTCCGTGTGCCCTGTCCTGCCCTCCCGCCTGTCCTGCCCTCCCGTGTGCCCTGCCCTGACCTCCCGCCTGTCCTTCCCTCCCGTGTGCCCTGCCCTCCCGCCAATTTGTCCTTTTCGTTCCGTCTGTTCGGCCCTCCCTTCTGTCTGTCTGTCTGTCTGTCTGTCCTTGCACTGCCCTCCCTCCTGTCTCTGTCCTTGCACTGCCCTCCCGCCTGCCCTGTCCTCCTGCCCTGTCCTGCCTTCCCGTGTGTCCTGCTCTGCCCTCCCGCCAATTTGTCCTTTCGTTCCGTCTGTCTGCCTTACACGGCACTTCCTTCCATGTGTCTATTCTGCCCTCCCTCCTGTCTGTCTGTCCTTGCACTGCCCTCCCTCTTGTCTGTTTGTCCTTGCACTGCCCTCCTGTCTGTCTGTTCTGTCCTCTACCCTGCACTGCCCTCCTGTCCTGTCTCTGTCTTCTACCCTGCACTGCCCTACCCCCTCCAGTAGCTCCATTTACTATACCAGACTGTGCTCTGAATGACTGCAGGGTGAGGATGAAGGCTAGGTGCAGCAAGATGGACTTCACGTCAGCATGGTCGGAGGTTGAGCGGTGGAGCCTTCTAGAGCTGGGGGTGGGGGGGTATGATCACCCTAATGTAGGTCTCCCTTTTAGTACAATATAAAAATATGGATGTTTATTCCTCATTTTGGGATAGAAGGTGGAACCCTACATATCATCCCTCCAATGTTCCCGAGCCAACTGCTCATCCAGAACGGTGGGTGCCCAGATACAGCCTGATATTATAGAGCTTGGAGTCAATGGCTCTGTGATGATGAGCTGTATCTGTACTGTACAACCATTCTGGATAAAGAGCTGACCCAGGGGCCACAGAGCTGACCCAGGGGCCCACAGGAATAGTTAGCATGGCAATGCCGATCCAAAATGAGAATTAAAAGTATCGGTACATGTACTCGTACTTGTACCGAGTACTGTACTTGGTATCTGTGCAACCCTAAATTAAACCTATTAGATCTCATTCACACCAGGTGGAAGCAACTCTACCCAACACGGTCCTAGCTCATAGACAAGGTCATTCGCCTTCTGTCCTACCGTATTGGTGAAACGAGTAGGACAGGTGTCATTTTTATATAGTTAAATGTCATTTTGTGACATTTCAATAAAGATAAAAAAAATAAGTAAAGTAATAAGTAATCGGTGCCATTTATTGTAAGAACGCATTAAACCTCCCCCCACCTAACTCCCACCAATGGGCGCGCGTTATACAGAGCGTTTGATCAGTGAATGGACCCTTCAGATGCGGGATGGAAGTGGGACCTGCAGATACTTTGCTGTTTGAAGACACTTGCCTGTACCTTCATTAGCTGAGACCAGGGGTGCCCATTAGGAAGATGGTGATCTAGCAGTAGCTCTCAGAGCTGATGCTGGTAGATCAGGAAGGGTGTGAATGGCGGCCCCTTTATTTAGCTGTGCACACATGATTACCTATTAGCCTGAGTCTGCTGAGCCGAGTTCCCTGACACTGGGGATACTGGGGGTTGTAGTGCTATGTATTACATCAAAGAATATTAGTTTTATATATTAGCAAAATACAGCAAGGTGAGCCGGGAGAGACAGCCGGGAGAGACAGCCGGGAGAGACAGCCGGGAGAGACAGCAAGGAATGACAGCCAGGAGAGACAGCCAGGAGAGACAGCCAGGAGAGACAGCAAGGAATGACAGCCAGGAGAGACAGCAAGGAATGACAGTTTTTTTTAGCCGAGTGTCCCGCCGTATCAAGCTTCATCTGAACAGAGTTTTTGGATCTGTAGCAATATGAAATGTGTAATATTGTGTGTGTTTTTCCAATACGATGGCCCAGGAGACGTCAGACATGTGGACGGGGAGTTACGAATGTCCTAAAACAACAACTTTAGCAGCTCGTTTCTGATGTAAAAGATTTAAAAAAACAAAAACGTAGTTTATTGTATCAACAGGTTTATATCCAAATCTCTTCAAACCTGTTGTGGCGAAATTGTGTTGCAATCGAAGTTTATTGTGACTACACGCGGCTAGGACTTCTTGTGCCGTATTTTGCAAAGATATCAAATGCCTTTTTGTGCCCCCCCCCCCAAGGCCTTTCTAATGTCTTGCGTGTACAAATCCACGGAACATGTATGAAGTAGTCCTATTCAAGAGCCAATCGAACCTTTCTGCTGCCCCAACCGTTAAAGAGAGATGTGACAACAAAGCATTTGGATTTTTTGGCCAGTGGACCCCTCCTCTGTGTGCCCAATGTGTCTCGCTTTGTTACCGCAGACCAGGGATGGCCAAACTCCGGCTGTGGTGAAACTACAAATCCCATGAAGCATCTCTCTCCGGGAGTCGTGGCTGTAAGAATCTTGCAAAGCCTCATGGGATTCGTAGTTCCACAGCTGGAGGGCCGCAGTTTGGCCATCCCTCCCATAGACCATGATCTCAATGACATTGGGTCAAAACTTTGCCCAACTGCCATCCTTCTGTCTACTAAGAGTACCTTGGCACAGTTTTTAGACCCTCCTCAGTGTGCCCAACTGAAACCGGTTGCCATTTGTTCCATAGGCATGAGATCTACGACATTGGGTCTAAGCTTTGCCTATCTGCCATCCTTCTGTCTACTAAGAGTACCTTGGCACAGTTTTTAGACCCTCCTCAGTGTGCCCAACTGGAACTGGTTGCCCTTTGTTACCAAAGGCATGACATCTATGACATTGGGTCTAAACTTTGCCCATCTGCCATCCTTCTGTCTACTGAGGGTACCTTCCTTTAGAATCTCTTGCATGTGCTTTGAGAGCCTCTGGGCACAGACTTCATGCAAGGAATATCTTTGACTTGGAACTCACCCCCCTTAATGTATTGTGAGCTCCTCAGTGGTTATTATATTATTGTTCTTATTATACAAGATTTATAGAGCGCCAACAGTGTGCGCAGCGTTTTACAATATAAGGAAGACAATACAATTCAAGACAAGATGGTAAGGAGGGCCCGGCCCCTGAGGGCTTACAGTCTAAAAGGGAGGGGCCAGTGATGCATGAGGAGGGAGCTGTGTGGGGATGAATGGCTGAGTGGTCAGTTTGAGGTGGGATAGGCTTCCCTGAAGAGATGAGTCTTAAGGGATCGCCTAAAGGCAGTCAGAGTGGGAAATAGATGGACAGGTTGGGGTAAAATGTTCCAGAGGATGGGAGAGACTCTAGTGAAGCCCTGGAGGCGAGCATCTGAGGAGTTGACGAGGGAGCTGGAAAGCAGAAGGTTGTCCGCATTGTGTTGGGGTGGTAGGGACCATCTATCCAGGTTTGAGGGTCTCCATAGTGTATATAAGCACTTTAAAGGTGAAGAGCCTTGTGCTACCTGCATTGCTGTAGGAGCAGAAGGGTGAAGTGGTCCTGTCATTCAACAAGTAATAATCTCCTCCTACTCTTCAGCAGCCAGACCTTCATCTTAAAGAATAGCTGCACACTAGAAAGAAACCATTGCATTCCATAAGCATTGGATAGGATAGGAATTCCATTACCCCCTGCTGCCCCAAGGCCGGGACTTGGTTGGCCTTGTGGGAAATCCAGCCCTGAGTATACCTGTATCAACCTTTTTGTTATGCCTTTTTAAAAGAATGGTCAACCTAACATTGGTCTTTTCTTCTTCTTCAGTTTGCGGCAGCATGGACATCCGGAACGACGTGTCGCAGCTCCGTAAGTTGGAGAACTGTACGGTTATCCAAGGCAACCTCCAGATACTGCTCATGTTCAGCACCAAGCCTGAGGACTTCCGAGGCCTAAGCTTCCCCCGTTTAACCATGATCACCGAGTACCTTCTCCTCTTCCGCGTCTACGGCTTGGAAAGCCTCCAAGAGCTTTTCCCCAACTTGTCCATCATTCGGGGCACGGACCTCTTCTTCCATTACTCCCTGGTGATCTTCGAGATGCCGCATCTGAGGGAGATCGGGCTTAGCAGCCTCACCAACATAGTGCGGGGGGCTGTCCGCATTGAGCGGAATCAGGAGCTCTGCCACATCTTCACCATTGACTGGTCGCTGTTGTCTAAGAACATGGAAAACAATTACATTGTGGGCAACAACCCCATCGAGGAATGTACGGACGTCTGTCCCGGGATCCTGGACTCCTCATGTGTGAAGACTGTCATCAATGGTGTGGAGGAACCTCGCTGCTGGACATCTCGTCACTGCCAAAAAGGTAACTGATTATGGAGTCCCTCCAAAAGGGATCCGTGAACCTGAGAGTTTACATTTACCCAAATTTTACCAAAGGTTGTAGCAAATTTTGGCAAAATTCACTGAAGTCGATGGGAAAGGTGAACTTAAAGAGGGTTTAAAGGGTGCAATGGGCTCAGGGTTCGGGTGCGATGTAGTAATATCATGTACTCCTCAGTCCTCAATACATGGCAATTATATTCCACTCACTCACTCACCTCCTGTGCACAGTGGCCCGCTCTCCTCCTCCTCCTCCTCCTCCCGTGCACAGTGGCCCGCTCTCCTCCTCCTCCTCCCGTGCACAGTGGCCCGCTCTCCTCCTCCTCCTCCTCC
>NW_017308946.1:77948-79797 GCF_000935625.1 Nanorana parkeri | reverse complement strand
CAGGTTTCAGCAATCAGGAGTAGTCTCATGATGATCCAGTTTTTCCAGTGTTGACTTGTATGCGATTTTTATGCGTGGCGGTAGGAAGGGGTTAAAGGGCGCAGCATGGTGGCCGGTGTAACATGAGCTGCTTGTGCCCTCCGGGCGGCAGGTACGACATACGAGCGCTGAACGCGTGCCACTCGCCGGGAGCCATGTTTACTGTAAATATTTGGCAGCATCTGCAGGATAAACATTCGCTTCTCATTTACCAGTTTATCTGCCTTTTCACGCCTCCCCGTGTCATCTCCATATCGGCCTCTGTGGTGGCATTTGTCAGATGATTGATACAGATCTAGTATAGTTTTGGTGATGGTGGTTTGGCTGTTTTTATGGTGGGATCTGGAAACTGTTTATGAGCAGTCGGGGGAACTCTAGAGGTATTCGATGGCCTACCGACATCACATGAAGAATCCTTTTGCCCAGGTTTCCACTCGATGACCTTGTTTAGTCCGACACCGGGGCTCCTTCACAGTGTATGACCATAAATATTTACCGCAAGCATTTTGGTGGTGTAATCTGACCTGACCTGTGGCACCATGTAGTGCCTGCAAGTTCATGTCTTGATATCATTCTTTATGTCCTGTGGAGCTTCTTGGATCCTAGGCCTAGGCTATACATAGGGACTTGACCTTTGTCCAAGTTGAGATGAAACGCTCCCCCCCTCCCCTTCTGAGATGCTAAGCCATGTCTACATAATTCATATACAATAGCACTCTTCAATGGAGACTCTGGTACATAACATTTAATTGATGGGGGTGGGGCTTACTGCCAGGAGGAGGTGTGGCCTAAGCTCAAGGTGAAGCATAAGTCAAGTTCCCATGTGCACCTTGGGTCTAGGATCCCTGTGGGCTCCACTGATCAACACAAATCGATGTGAAGACCAAAAAAAAAATTTACTCGTACCCATTACAAGATGTAATGGGTACTACCCCTATCGTTTATCTGCCAAGTATCAGAACTTCTACTGCTTACTGAAGTTCTGCTATTTCATTGACTGATGGAGCCAGGGCTTCACACCAGGAGGAGTTGCATCTCAACTTTATAAGAGACGTCAACCCCGTGTGCAAGCTTGGTCTAGGATCCAAGGGTCCTGCCACAGGGATCAAAGAAGAACACGGGTCATTTCAGATAAGAGTTATTGGGCCGGTCAAGTTCAATTTGAAGCGGTACAAGAGGTGCCCATTGGAACCAATGTTTAGTCTACTGAAGTCCTCTACGAGTAAATGGGTTTTATTAGTTACTACTTAACCAGTGAGTCCGGCTTCTAGTCCTGGGGGGGGTAGCCAGTGCGGGATTTCCCACAAGGCCAACCAAGGCAAGACTTTGGGGCAGGGGTGTGGAATTCCTATCTCCTGACGCCCGGGACATGCAGTTCCAGACACCGGGTGGGTAATTGTTTTCCACATTTAGCCCCGCTATGGGCAAGCAGAGATAAATGTAGAGCGGGGAACCGCCGCTTGTTTTGTACCAGTGATCCCGAAGATGTCGCTGAGATCACTTTTATGCAGCCTGCAAGTCTGCCATTCTCCATGGGGGGTTTGGCAGGTAGGGGGGCGCATTGAGGAAACCCGCCTTGGGGCAGCAGAGAGAGTAAATCCGGCCCTGGGGGAGGAGCCGCAACCCAATTTCTTTAACTTCAAGGCCAAGCATCATTTTGTCTCCTGTCCAAGTGTACATTGCCCCACAATAAGCAGAACCTATGCAGTTAGGGCATTGGAACCTCCAAATGTTGGACGTGCGCCCATCCTAATCCCAACCTAGACAGGAGCTTTATCTTTTCCAATAAAAAAAAAAATGGTCCTGGATC
>NW_017308946.1:52733-77907 GCF_000935625.1 Nanorana parkeri | reverse complement strand
GCACTTTATTAACCCATTCCTGCCCCGCGTGGAATGCCAATACGATCAGTGGATCATGACTTACTCTGAGCTTCCACTAATTACAATTTGCTTCGTTATATTGTCAGAATGTAACTCCCCAACACTCGGCAGTCTGGTGGCCGGTGAGTGACAACCAGCTCAGCGTGAGTATTGAATTAAAGTCGGCCTAGTGACCTCCGCCCGCCAAAGCTTACACGTCTATCATGGAAAGCTGCTTGACGTCACCGAGTCTGAAGGTCTAGGGCGGTGTTTCTCAATGTTACTATAATTTGTACTTGGAGGAATCATCCCCCTTGGGGCCCTTTGATGTAGCTGTCCTGGTGTGACTCCCCTTTTGAGGCTTAGTACTATGCCATGCCCCTCTCCTCCCCCCCTAGTGATAGGCTCCATCACACTGCAAGGGGCTGGTGCCAGGCCACATTCAGCTACTTACACAGCTTGTATTTAAGAATGATTAATGATGCCGAGCTGATATCATTTGAGTCTATCTGTCTGTCTTTTCCTTCTGCAAGCCCCGACCTTAATCCTTAATATAAACTTCACCCCCCAGCCATGCCAAAACTTCACCCCCCAGCCATGCCAAAACTTCACCCCCCAGCCATGCCAATATCTGTGCCGACGCTCTGCGCCCGAGTGCTGGGGTGACTGATCCCCCCCCATATTGTATAACCTTGTGTTTGACTACGATACATGTATGAGGCATTTTGGTCAGACACAAGTTTGTTTCGGGACAACTGAAACTTATAGAAATTTAGTAGAGGGACTGAAAAATTAAAAAGCTATAAAATAAATTGGTAAATTTAAAAAGTAAAACAAAAAAAAAAAATACAAAAAATAAATTGGTACATTTTAATAAAAAGGAAAAATAAATACAAAAATGTTTTAATAAATAAGTTTAAAAAAAAAATACAAAAACATAAATGAAATAAGTAAAAAAAAATTAATTTGGATATATGCTTGGGGAAAGGAAGGTTTAATAGATGCTATAAATATTGTGAAGGTGGGGTCCCTTCCTATTCGTTTTGGCTTGTTTCAAGAATTTCCACATGAATGGGAAGAGTTACCCATGTTTTTTTGGGGAGGGAAGAAAAAATAGCGAACGAGCTCTGTGAAAAAATACCATACATATGTATGAAGGCAGAAAAAAGAAAAACAAAATAAGTCAATAGGATTAAAGAATGAAATTCAACTCGCGGTGGAATACATCCTCATTTAGGAGACCGGTTTTTGGGGATGAAAGGTGATATTCCCACTATTATGATTGCATCGGTCAACGGAAAAAACAGGAAATTCAGGAGATACAGCGGTATCTCGGCTTTGTAAGTTGGTTTAGTAGATCATTGCCTTCACTGAATGCCCCGTATTCGTTCTGTGGGGTTTATTTTTCTTCCAAAGTCGCTGTCGGACAAGAAATTCGTTATGAATCCAAAAGCCCAACGGCTTTGTCCTGAAAAGGTGCGGAGTAACTTTGGTGTCATCCAATTCTTTGGTTAAAAGTCCAGAAAGCTCGAAGAAAAAGTTGCCGTCAAATGTATAGCGATGGCTTGATGATGGCTATGTAGATTTCGGGAGGTAGCTCCATCTCGGCTTTTCTGTTCGTATGGAGTATAAGCCTTCACTGAAAAGCTATGCCGTGCAGGTTTCAGGCAATAGCACCATCTCGGCTTGGTTGTTCGTCCTGAATATAAGTCTTTTGCTGAGATGTAGATCTCCTAATTAAATAAAAAGTTGATCAGCCCCATTGAGGACACTGCCTCCACTATAACAGGAAAAAAATAAATCCTTATAGGAAGGACGTTACAGATTCATTATTTTTTTGGCGGGAGTATCTTTCAAACTTTGGACGGAAAATACACCGACTGAGAATATAGGTGTAGTAATGTATATGCCTCTTACAGGTCAAGCATGCGTCATGAGTTTAGACCGCCTGTGCTGCTGACTTCGCGGCCAGACATGCCTTCAAATGCTTAATGCCCCCAATAACCTTTAACCTGTCTGAATTTCCGAGTCTCGGGCACGTAACGCTGTTGACGGGAGGGGGGGACATTTTTTTTTTTCCTTATGGGTGACCTTCGGGACTGGGTCTAGCAATAAAATAAATTAAAATGTAAGCCTGGCTTGGAGGAGAAGGAGTTATGCGGTCACATGACTCTTTTTACATATAGATTGAAGATTAAGTCAGTTCCCCGCCGATCTCCTGAGTGTTCCTGGTTATAAGCTGTCTGGGAAGACTGTGTGTCCGTGTGACATGACTGCGCCAAGGGCAACGTGAACTTGACCCAGCACAGGAACAAGCCGAGGAACAATTGGTGCTGTGGGATCAAATGAGAAGAGAAGCCACCAGCACTCTGAGGTCATTAATCAATATATCTTAGTGCCGTGTCACTATGGTGATTGCTGTGTTTGGTGCCCAGGACTCTCGGCCAGAGGGGCTGAGAGAGGGTCCAGAAAACGTATATAGTGTTACAGGGAAGGAGCTGGGTTTCCGTTTTTTTTCTGAGATCCGGGTCTCTGGAGATTTCTAAGAGTCTTGGGTGGGATGAGATCTCCGGTCCTGGGGCCGGGTGCAGCCAATTGCCAGGCCAGACTGTCCATGTGGCTGATAACAGCCCTATCAAGGGAGTGGACAGAGAGGAAGGGGCAGTCAGTGGTGCAGGAGTACATGCAGAGGGTGGGAGACTGTGTGTGTATGTGACTGAGCTGGAGTCTGGCTGGAGAGGGCCTGTGGCACATGCGGTGTGTGGCCGAGAGGGCCTGTGGCTCATGCGGTGTGTGGCCGAGAGGGCCTGTGGCACGTGCGGTGTGAGGCCGAGGGGGCCTGTGGCACGTGCGGTGTGAGGCCGAGAGGGCCTGTGGCACGTGCGGTGTGTGGCCGAGGCCGAGAGGGCCTGTGGCACGTGCGGTGTGTGGCCGAGGCCGAGAGGGCCTGTGGCACGTGCGGTGTGTGGCCGAGGCCGAGAGGGCCTGTGGCACGTGCGGTGTGTGGCCGAGGCCGAGAGGGCCTGTGGCACGTGCGGTGTGTGGCCGAGGCCGAGAGGGCCTGTGGCACGTGCGGTGTGTGGCCGAGGCCGAGAGGGCCTGTGGCACGTGCGGTGTGTGGCCGAGGCCGAGAGGGCCTGTGGCACGTGCGGTGTGTGGCCGAGGCCGAGAGGGCCTGTGGCACGTGCGGTGTGTGGCCGAGGCCGAGAGGGCCTGTGGCACGTGCGGTGTGTGGCCGAGGCCGAGAGGGCCTGTGGCACGTGCGGTGTGTGGCCGAGGCCGAGAGGGCCTGTGGCACGTGCGGTGTGTGGCCGAGGCCGAGAGGGCCTGTGGCACGTGCGGTGTGTGGCCGAGGCCGAGAGGGCCTGTGGCACGTGCGGTGTGTGGCCGAGGCCGAGAGGGCCTGTGGCACGTGCGGTGTGTGGCCGAGGCCGAGAGGGCCTGTGGCACGTGCGGTGTGTGGCCGAGGCCGAGAGGGCCTGTGGCACGTGCGGTGTGTGGCCGAGGCCGAGAGGGCCTGTGGCACGTGCGGTGTGTGGCCGAGGCCGAGAGGGCCTGTGGCACGTGCGGTGTGTGGCCGAGGCCGAGAGGGCCTGTGGCACGTGCGGTGTGTGGCCGAGGCCGAGAGGGCCTGTGGCACGTGCGGTGTGTGGCCGAGGCCGAGAGGGCCTGTGGCACGTGCGGTGTGTGGCCGAGGCCGAGAGGGCCTGTGGCACGTGCGGTGTGTGGCCGAGGCCGAGAGGGCCTGTGGCACGTGCGGTGTGTGGCCGAGGCCGAGAGGGCCTGTGGCACGTGCGGTGTGTGGCCGAGGCCGAGAGGGCCTGTGGCACGTGCGGTGTGTGGCCGAGGCCGAGAGGGCCTGTGGCACGTGCGGTGTGTGGCCGAGGCCGAGAGGGCCTGTGGCACGTGCGGTGTGTGGCCGAGGCCGAGAGGGCCTGTGGCACGTGCGGTGTGTGGCCGAGGCCGAGAGGGCCTGTGGCACGTGCGGTGTGTGGCCGAGGCCGAGAGGGCCTGTGGCACGTGCGGTGTGTGGCCGAGGCCGAGAGGGCCTGTGGCACGTGCGGTGTGTGGCCGAGGCCGAGAGGGCCTGTGGCACGTGCGGTGTGTGGCCGAGGCCGAGAGGGCCTGTGGCACGTGCGGTGTGTGGCCGAGGCCGAGAGGGCCTGTGGCACGTGCGGTGTGTGGCCGAGGCCGAGAGGGCCTGTGGCACGTGCGGTGTGTGGCCGAGGCCGAGAGGGCCTGTGGCACGTGCGGTGTGTGGCCGAGGCCGAGAGGGCCTGTGGCACGTGCGGTGTGTGGCCGAGGCCGAGAGGGCCTGTGGCACGTGCGGTGTGTGGCCGAGGCCGAGAGGGCCTGTGGCACGTGCGGTGTGTGGCCGAGGCCGAGAGGGCCTGTGGCACGTGCGGTGTGTGGCCGAGGCCGAGAGGGCCTGTGGCACGTGCGGTGTGTGGCCGAGGCCGAGAGGGCCTGTGGCACGTGCGGTGTGTGGCCGAGGCCGAGAGGGCCTGTGGGACGTGCGGTGTGTTTGGAAAGGTCGGGAGGACCGTCATCACACAGGGAGGGGTGAACCTGCGGGATGTCTGGCCATGAGCTGGCTGAGGCTCTAACCCTGAGGTGGGACATGCTACCGGTGCTGAGCCAAATCTGGGATGTTGCTGCAAGATTCGCCCTGTTTATACTTATTTGCTGAAAAGAAGCAATTTTAGTTGTACTGTTTAGAAGAAAATAAAGTTTTTTTTATTTGCCGATACGGCTGGCTAAGGATCCTTCAATATCCTAAACATTACACTTTATGGACGCATGTTTCATCATACCATAATCGCGACATTTTGGGGCCACACAGAGTCTTTTGATCCTCACACTGTTTTGCCTGCTAAAGGGGACCTTGTGTTCCCCCGAAACTTCGCGTGATATGATGAAGCACGGGCCAATAAAGACCTATTGATTAACAACCTTGGAGTGCTGGTGACTTCTCCTTGTACTGGACGGCGCCATCCATTTGCCACCACAGCACCCCACCAATCTTTTTGGGACATATCAAGTCGGGCGTGCGATGGGTTTATGGACATTTGTGGGATCAGATTGTAAGCTCTCACGAGCATGGGCCCTCCCAACCCTATTGTTCTGAAACTGTATTGTACTGTAAATTGTATTGCCACTGTACTTTCTCCACTATTTTGGTAAAGCGCCGAGCAAATTGTTGGCGCTCTATAAATCCTGTATCATAATAATAATCAAATGCAACCACACTTCATCGAATCGGCACATATAATCTACACAATTCATGACGGATTTTTGGGATATTTTTTGGATAGAGTGGCCACGTGTACCCATGATCAGATAGTTACATGTATCGGCTATAGGCATGCGTGTTTGGGCAATCTCGCACCCATTGGGGTTGATTTTTTTTTTTTTCGGAAGGAGTAGAGCAGGTTCCCTTTGTAAATTCTCACTTGGCTTAAAGATTGTGGTGAAAAATTCTCTTGGGCAAAGAATACCCAATCACGGGCAAGGAAAGGAAAAAAAAAACTGTATATATGCTTAGACCTTATTGGACGATTATCTTCAGCTCAATCACCGAGCAGAAGATTCACTTTGCAGCCGATTTTGGTCTTTTTAGTAGATCCTACCCATCACGTCCAAACTCCTCTCCAAGGTTTGGGACTCTTCCAGCATAGTCAACCGCCTGGGACGCTGTTTGTTTTGCACTTCAGAAAGTAAGACAAAGGTCTCCGAACCGGGTCTGTGACATTGCGCCATCCGTACATAATTATTGCTAATTGGGCACGAAGTAAAGTTTTTGAAACCACAACAAAACTTCCTCGACTTGGCAGAGGTTTTGGATGCCTTCAGCGCTTTGGCAGCCAAAGGTCTTGCGTGTTGAGATACATTTTGTTTATCGGCCATGTTTGGCTTATAAACAGGCTAAAGAACGATGACTGCCCCGGGGCAGAGAACCAAGATTGGTGCCAGACTTGTGCTGCTGCCAACCTGCGTCGTCTTCCAGGTAGAGTCTGCGGCTTCGGCTCTAGGTTTCGTGCCTCCTGGCTGTCTGGGTGACTTCCTCGGAAACCCAGGAATCTGCTGATTACCGCACAGCCTTTGCCGATGTAACGCGCTTCGTTTGCTCAACTTGTGTCAATGTTTAAACACCTAAATCGAATTCGTTGACGGAGAACTCCACGCCAGGCGGTACCGTGACCGAGTGTTACTTGTCAATCAGTATTTCATCCATATCGAAGGACTTCTCAGCTGATGGTGTAAAGTTTTAACATGCCACAAATCTGCGGTCCGCTTCAGCCTCTGAAGAAATGTGGCCACTTATCTCACCTGGCCTACAAAAGCATGGCTTTGGTCTACGCAAAAGGCGTAGTAGAGATGACCTACGGCCCAAAACCGTTTTATTTACATTCTTGATAGAGCGAGGAAGGGTTAGAACCTCCCCATGGCTGTCTGAATGACGGACCTTTCGATTCAAAAGGGTGTCTGCTATGTGTCCATATCTGGCTCTCCTTTTTTTTATTCTTGTTATATTGCGTAATAGTTTATTCTCCTCTTTACCTAGATCAGCGGTTCTCAACCTGTGGGTCGGAAAACTCACTGTTGAGGGGGGTCGCAGCATCCACTTCTGCTGCGCTAGGTGAGAGGCTCCTCCGCCTCCTCCTAGCGCGTCGGTGTCAGTCAGCGGGAGGACAGCAGCGGCTGTGAATATAAAAGTGCCGCTATACACACTCCCTGGCCGCTGCAGCAACATCTAGTGGCCGGGGAGTGTGTAGAGCGGGGTTTTTCTATTCACAGCCCCTGCTGTCTTCCTGCCCCCCACCTCCCCCATCAGGGCTGTCTTTACCGCAGGGCAAAAGGGGCAACTGCCCTGTGCCCCATCGTTTACAGGGGCCCACAGCAGCTATCCCTTTCGCCCTGGCAACAGACAGAACAAGCAAAGCGGCACTGCTGGTGGGGAGACCAGCCAGTAGCAGTTTCCAGCCTGTCGCTTCACAGGCTATAAACTGCCAGTGTCTATGTGCCGCCTCCTGCAGTGATCTCCCCCCCCCCGGATGCCTGTCACATAGATCCAGCAGGCACATCGGAGAATGAGGTTGAGGGCACAAAAGTCTTATTATATTATTAAGTAGTACAGAACAAATGTACCAGTACAAGGTTATATTGGCAAAATCGGAATTGCATTGCATGTCCCCAAACACTTGCGGCATGGTGCACTGCATTTTCAACATATGCATTCTACAAATAATATAGACATAGTCCATTGCGCATACAGGGGTCTGGGTAGGGAAGGGGGGGGTGCAGGTAATAGAGGGCTGTGGGGGCCCATCAGCAAAATCTTGCCCAGGGCCCAATTAATATTTAAAGATGGCCCTGCCCCCCCATACAATGTGAGCTCTGCAGGAGGCGGGCGTCTAAGCAGTGCCGGGGCTGAGAAGGCTGCATGGAGACAGGCAGCAGGGGCTGGGGAGGGCTTGTATTCTTGCGAGTGTGCTTCTATTTTTAGTCCCAAGTCCAGCGCCTTACTGATTCTGGAGTCCAACGCTCCGTTGGGGGTCACCACAACTTGGTCAAATGTTACCAAGGGGTCCCGGCCCTAGAAAGGTTGAGAACCACTGACCTAGATAGATATAATTCTTTTCACAGAAGGGCAAGTTCAGGTTAAGGGTTCTAATAAGGATGCAGGTGCACCTCGTTTTTGAAGGTTTCTGGGACCCCAAACCTTTTATGAAGCGTTGCTTGTTTAGCTTTTAGCGAGTGGGGTATCAAGCTAAACCAGAGACCTACCAAGAGACCTACCAGGATGAAAGGGTCACTTGACTTGTATGCTGTCTCCCCCTTGTGTAGTTTTATTGGATAGTTGATGTCTATTGTGCTTGATATCCCAACCTGTATCTTCTGAGCCCTTTTTATACCTTGTCTTCTTTCCATTTCAGTGTGTAATTGCGGCACGGAGATTGCCTGCACCAGCTCCGGAGAATGTTGCCACAGTGAATGCTTGGGAGGGTGCAGCAAGCCAGGAGACAGCGGGGCCTGCGTGGCTTGTCGAAATTTCTTCTTCGAAGACCAGTGCTTGGCTTCGTGTCCGGCCAACACCTACGAGTATGAGGGCTGGCGCTGCATCACAGCAGAGTACTGCGCCAGCCTGAGGAAAGTCTCCGAGAGCCCACGGGAGTCTTCCAAGTTTGTCATTTACAAGAACCACTGTCTCTCGGAGTGTCCACCGGGAATGTCCACCAAGAATGAAAGCAGGTTCGTATACGATCAAGCCAACCTTGGCACTCCAGCTGTTGTAGACCTTACATGACCCATAAGGCATGGGGCTCTTCTTTGTCCCAAGAGGCCAATTTAGTTGGTCCTGGCCCCCTCATACATACCCTTGTTGGTCTAGTGCAGGGGTAGCCAAACTTCGACCCTCCATCTGTCATGTAATTACAAGTTCCATGGGGCATTGCAAGACTCTGACCGCCACATGCATGACCCCCAGAGGCTAGTACATGATGGGATTTGTATTTGCAAGAGACTGTTGGCCCATGGTCTAGTGTTTAGAGATTTCCTTGAGCATGCCTAGTGGTATTTACAGACTGTGTAAAGGTGGGAAGACTGGAATAGACTTAATGGACCAAATGTATCTTATTTGGCTCCTGGCAGGAATTGGTGACTACTTTTTTTCATACATGAGACCTATCGGCTTTTCCCCTTACTACTACTACTAGAATAAGTTGGGACATGTATGGGTGACACTGGTGGCTGGAGTGGAAGTCTTTTCTGTAAAATAAACTATTAGATCATTTTAACTCTGGATCATCTGCTGCAGCTTCGTGTGCCACAAGTGTGAAGGCCTCTGTCCGAAGGTGTGCAAAGTGGGGACCAAAGCCATAGATTCCATCCAGACTGCCAAGGAACTGACGGGCTGCACATACCTTGAAGGGAGCCTCATCTTCAACATCCGCAGAGGAAGTGAGTATCCTGTTTTTGTTAAGTATTCCGTGAGTTATGTGACTCTTAGAACAAGGAAAGTTCATATAAAAACCAAAACTGCAAAAACAGACCGATTTTGGAAGGAAATGTTCATCCTAACACCCTAGAAACCTACAACCTAACCACCAAGGGTGGGAATGACTGTTATGTGCGCAGTTCTCAGCTATAGGTTGATTGAGAAGTCAAGCACATTCCACTAAGAATGAGCACCTTATGACCAGAAGTGAGACCTTATGAATATGCAATTGATAGAACATTTAGGGATGTCATGGGTCCCTTGTATGACAACTGGTTCTCTACTGGACCACCTTCTTAAATGGATGTCCCCAAAGGGTCACTTGTTGGGTTCTCTCTATGCCAGCTCTGCTTGCTTGTAAACTGAAACCCCAAAAGGATACTTGGCACCGGAGACATTAAGTTGGCCAAAGGATGCTCCTGGCAATCCTTTCATTTTCCCTTCCTCTCTTCTTATACGTGATGTCCTTGACCATAAGTTGCAGCTCAGCCGCACTTTTAAGTGCTTCCTAGGTTGACTCCACACTTTACAACACTAGTCAACTGGATGAAATGTTCTTCCTTTTAGGATTCTGCTTTTTTTGGAATCTTTTTTTGGAATGGTGTATGAGTTGAGGAGACCTCGGGGTGTATGAGTTGAGGAGACCTCGCAGTTTAATACCTTCCTTTTCTCCATCCTCCAACCTCAATTAAATGAATGTCTTACAGTTGGGTCACATATAGACCTTTTTAATTCCTGCAAGCTCTAGCCAATTTCCACCGTGCTTGTTCCCAAATACAGCCCCTGACCAAGGAACTCTGACAATTGTCTTGGTGTGTGCAGGAACATATTCCTAATATAAATGTATATTTCATTACAGATAACCTGGCTGTGGAGCTTCAGAGAAGTTTGGGTCGCATCGAGACCATTACAGGCTTCTTGAAAATCAAGCACTCCTTTGCTCTGGTCTCGCTCTCGTTTCTTAAAAACCTAAAACTCATCAGAGGGGACTTCATGGTGGATGGGTAAGGCACAAAGTAATCAATCTAAAAACCATTGATTTTTCCTCTGTACAGGCATCTGTCATGCTTTCCAACCTTTCAAACACCATGCAGATTGACCCTTCCAGCCCTAACTGCTTCCAGTCTGTCTATTTGTTCACTTTTCACAATTGTTCCTCTTCTTGTCCCTCAGGAATTATACTTTGTATGTCTTGGACAACCAGAACCTTCAGCAGCTCTGGGATCCCAACCACGATAGTCTCTCCATCCCTGTGGGAAAGCTGTACTTTGCTTTCAACCCTAAGCTGTGCCTGTCAGAGATTTATCATACCGAGGACCTAACGGGAACAAAGGGAAGGCAGAACAAGGCCGATATCAATCCACGCACCAATGGAGACCGGGCTTCCTGTGAGTCATGTCCCACCTTCCTGCTGTACTTTTACCACAATATGATCTGATCAAAATCAAGAGAACCAGCACTAGTGGACCGTAACATACAGGGGGGTACAGGTACTCTTTAAAAACTAGACCACACAGGGACTCGTATACACACAGACAGTCCAACTTGATGGACCTGTGTCTTTATTCAACCTCAAATACTATGTAACTAGTCTAGCGCTCACCCCCAAAGGAGCCGCTGGATATGAACTAGGGTTCTCCTACCTGTTTTGCTAGCCACCGGCCCCTTACTCAGATCCAGCAACACCGACACCCCGGAACAGAACAGGCTCGAGTCGTGGGGTCTTTTTCAGCATTTATTGTACAGTGTTGACTAGGAGACAGAGGGTTTGGGATTGCAGGATACCCGAGTAACAATTTGGAGAACTCTGTCTTCTCCCTTGGCAACGGCTAGAATTGGTAGCACAACGGTCCTGTAAGAGCGACCATCAATGTGAATTAGCACAGAGAACAGCCAGGAATAGTCCAGGACCTGGAGAGAGAACTGTCACTGGACTTGTAGTGCACCAACTGGCTTCTCTTCAGTGAAGTACCTGAGAGTAGGGTGAGGGATCTCTTACAGGGTTCCAGACGGTAGCTCTCACCATCTCCCCTGCGACACTCCTCGACAAGCAGATTCCACCTCCAGCCTGACTTCAGCAGCATCTGAAGTCTCTGGGCCCCCAGCATCTGCCACTTGCTGAGGGGCATACCAGATATTCAGTAGTATCTTCGGCCTCTAGGCCCCCACCTCCTGCCACATGCTGAGGCCCAAGCCAGGTATTTGCGGTATCTTAGGCCTCTAGGCCCCCACCACCTGCCACATGCTGAGGCCCAAGCCAGGTATTTGCAGTATCTTAGGCCTCTAGGCCCCCACCACCTGCCACGTGCTGAGGCCCGAGCCAGGTATTTGCTGTATCTGAGGCCTCTAGGCCCCCACCACCTGCCACATGCTGAGGCCCCAGCCAGGTATTTGCGGTATCTTAGGCCTCTAGGCCCCCACCACCTGCCACATGCTGAGGCCCAAGCCAGGTATTTGCAGTATCTTAAGCCTCTAGGCCCCCACCACCTGCCACATGCTGAGGCCCAAGCCAGTTATTTGCAGTATCTTGGGCCCCTAGACCCCTGCCACATGCTGAGGCCCAAGCCAGGTATTTGCAGTATCTTAGGCCTCTAGGCCCCCACCACCTGCCACAAGCTGAAGGCCAGGCATCTATATCGCACAAACCTCCTCCCATGGAGGGCCCCGAGGGGGGGGGGCCCTCCATTACCATCCAGATCTACACTAAATTTTGTAGCGACATAGTAGAGGGCGCTACACTAGTATTGTCCTTGCAGGAAAAGTTTCATGTACATGGACCACAACCCCCCCCCAACCGTCGGAGCCTTTGAGTCAAATCCTCATTAGCTGTTTTCATTCTTTGTAAACTGGAAATTCTTAATCCTAGGCAACACTCACACTCTGAAGTTCGTCGCCAACGTAACAGAATCCGACCGCATCTTCCTAAAATGGGAACGATATAGGATGCCGGAACCTCAAGACTTGCTGAGCTTCATTGTTCACTACAAAGAATCGTAAGTTTTTGGATGAGGTCCTATCGGAAATGTTCATGTAGAGCTGACTTTCCTCCTACGTTGGTCATTCAGATGCCAGGGACGGCCAAACTCCGGCCCTCCCAGCTGTGGCGACACTACAAATCCCATGAAGCATCTCTCCCCGGGAGTCGTGGCTGTGAGAATCTTGCAAAGCCTCATGGGATTCGTAGTTCCACCCCACAGCTGAAGGGCCGAAGTTTGGCCATCCCTGCCCTATGTGACTTCCCTTGAAGTCCAATTTTCAGCTTTTTTTTTCTAATTTATTTGTTATTTTAATTTAGTCTTAGGGGATGTGAACTGGCCCTTTGCTTAGAAAGTTTAGGGACTTCTGATCTGCAATATAGTTTAAGCACCTCATAGGTCAATACTGGTTGTCAAACCGCTTGTTACTCTATTGTTTGACCGTGTATGGCTCGCCCCCGAAGGAGCCGCTGGATGCCCGGTTCATCTCTAGTCTATCTAGGGCAGGGATCTCAAACCTCTGGCCCTCCAGCTGTGGTGAAACTACAAATCCCATGATGCATCTCTCTTCGGGAGCCATGTCTGTGGCTTGCAATGCCTCATGGGATTTGTAGTTGCTCCATAGCTGGAGGGCCGGAGGTTTGGGACCCCTGGTCTAGGGTATGTTCTTCAGCTGCCCTCCCATTAGCACTAACCACCCATCTTCTGGCGCCCACAGACTGATGTCCACTCCAGTAGTATAATGCAAAGTAACGGTTTATTGAACATCTGCACTGGGGAGAGAGGGTATGGGGGGGTTCTAAGCTACCAGGGTAACTGGCAAGAGCTCCAGACTCACCAGACCTGGTTGGCACATCAGTGTAGATCCACTTGGGAGGTAGCGGACAGCAACTGATGTAGCAGATAAGTGGGATGAATACGGATCCACATCAGGAAAGACATCGGCCATGCTCCTGAAGTCCTCCTAGTTCCAGGGTAAGAGCCAGCACTGGTCCCGGTTCTCTTGCTCTGTCAACAAAACAGGCCTCCTCCATGTTGGAGGCCTCAGGGAAACCTTTTCCCTCACACCAGCCCATGCCCACCCTCAGGCCTCAGGCCTAGCCAGGGGGGCATGCTGAACAGCACCCAGCCCTATTCCATGGCTGTTCCCGGCTGGTCTGAGCACATGGCAAATCCCTCCAGTATATGTTCACTATCCCAGCATGCACCACTGGCTGAGAGAAACCCAGTGATTGGCTGCTGTATTGTACATACACTACAGTGCCTCTCATTGGCTGTCCCACAATATGACAGAGTCACACTCTGCCCAGGGGGGGTACAGGAAATGCCACACCTGGAATTAACCAGATAACTGCCACTATAAATCCAGCCAGGCCTCCTCCATGTTGGAAGCCTAAGGGAAACCTTTTGATCACACCAGCCCATGCCCACCCCCAGGCCTGAGACCTAGCCTGGGGGGCAGGCTGAACAGCACCCAACTCTATTCCATGGCTAACCCCCGGCTGGTCTGAGGACATGGCAGATCCCACCAGTATATGTACCCTATCCCAGCATGCACCACTGGCTGAGTGAAACCCAGTGATTGGCTGCTGTATTGTACATACACTACAGTGCCACTCATTGGCTGTCCCACAATATGACAGAGTCACACTCCACCCAGGGGGGGAGGGGGTACAGGCAATGCTAGACACCAGGAATTAACCAGATAACTGCCACTATCATTCCAGCCAGGCTGACTACAGCCCCGGCTATCTCTAAACGTCTAGTAGCCACATCACAGAAGGTCACGGGGGCTACATATTCTTTGCATGAGCTCATAAGTAGCCATTATTATGTACTAGTACCAGGGGTCTCAAACCTCCGGCCCTCCAGCTGTGGAGCAACTACATATCCCATGAGGCATTGCAAGATTCTCACAGACATGACTCCCGAAGAGATGCATCATGGGATTTGTAGTTTCACCCACAGCTGGAGGGCCGGAGGTTTGAGATCCCTGTACTAGACCATCACCAGCCGACGGTATACATTTCCTGAAGGTTCTCCATGGTAGGAGGTCCTGGTCATTGAACATGTAATGTATACATCATTCCTGACCTATTGTCTCCTGACCTTTTTCGGTAGTTATAAATATCCTCACCGCAGCTTACAGAGATAAAGTAGGGAAGGATTAAATGAATTATTCCCTATGGAAAGATCCCTCCTCACTTCTGCTCCCCAATCCCAGTTGATGATTGATTGATGATTATACCATAGGAAAACATAGAGGAGTCTTTATCGGTGTCAGGAGACCTAAAAGCTGATTCTTCCATAATTAAGGGAATGTGATCTTCTTTGGTGGTATTGGATCAATTCAGCTTGTGGGAGTTCAATTACGAGGAGAGTTTTCCGATGGTCAGGTCTTTGATGGAACCCAAAAGTGACCATATTTACTGTAAACCGTCCTCAGGCTAATTCCCACCTTTCCTTGTAGGCTTTTGAAGGCCACAGTTGAGGAAAGTTCTGTCCTTCACAAGTAGATTGGGGGGTTACATTTTACTGTCGCATCTCCTTGGACTGCAGTCCGTCATGACCGTGTTGTATGATTTAGTTGCCTTGGAAACCTAAACCACTGCTTTTTTTTTTTCAGTCCCTTTCAGAACATAACCGAGCACCTGGCCCATGACGCCTGTGGAGCCAACAGCTGGAACGTGGTAGACGTGGAGCTGCCTTTAAACAATGAGCAGGAACCGAGTGTCACGCTGATGAACCTGAAACCGTGGACCCAGTACGCCATATACGTCCGATCCATCACCCTCACCACTGCCGAGGAAGGGACGAACTTTGGAGCGCAGAGTGACGTGGTTTACATCCGAACCAGGCCGGCAGGTAACAGACTCTTAGAAGCAAACTGTAATGTATTTCTACATATGTGAGCTATGGAAGATTTATATGTAACAGAGGGGGGTCCTGCGGGGTCTTACTGTAGCTGCTCTGTCTGTCGCCTGTCCTATTACATTCTGCTTTTATGGCTCCTAAGTAACCCTAAAATGCCCAGCACATAGCCCTGTAGTGTACATTCCTTTTGACTACAGGCAGGGCTGCCATCAGGGGGGTACAGCCAGTACTGGTGTAAGGGGCCCAGGCGGCTAGGGGGGCCCAGGCTCCAAGCAAGCGTTTTTGTTATAGATTATTATGAACAGATGAATTAGTTAGGTTCCGGGCCCCCCTGTGCTATTGGTACCTTCCTGATTACGTTCAGGGGCGGAGCTTTTATTCCTGGGCAGAAGCACCGAAGACCAAGGCTGGAGTGGAGCACAGCTGCTGCTTCCTGCTTCCTTTCCTTATTAATATGAGGGTCCTATGCGGGGGGGGCGAGTGAGAAACACTGACTGACGCTGAAAGGAGGAGGGAGTGTCAGGCCTAAAGCTTTGTAAGGGGCCCCACAATTCCTGATGGCTGGGCACGGTTCTTATACATAATGTTGTCTTGCACACTTGGGAGTCTGAGGTTGTCAGGCAGAGTCCATAGAGCAGCAACAATTAGGCTTCAGGTGACCTCATCACCAGTTCCCATGGCTGCGAATCCTTCTCAGGCAAGCTAAAGAAGGGGGCAAATATAAATAGGTCATTGGAAAGCCTGCGCTTTTTGCATTATTTAAGATTAAAGCTGAGGCCAGGCACCCTCAAAGCTATTACCCCCCCCCCCCAACCACACACACACTCTAGCCAATAGACAGCAGAGTTAAAGGGTCCCCCATCAGGTGCCCACATTGCTGCCTTGGGTGACATGGACACTTCCTATTTGCTGGCCAGCGGCGAGTTCTGCTCAGGTTTCCGAGGACTACACGGCCAGATGGCATTGTGGTGATGAAGACTGGCAGTGGGCCCAGACTGCGGAGCTGGATCACCGGTCTCCATCCCCGGAAGAGGCGCCAATGAGGGACACATGACGGTGGGCTCAATTACTAAGGGTGGGAAGGTGGTGCGGGTGATGTGCAGGGCTGTAGCTACCATGGGGCGAGTGAGGCACTCGCCTCAGGCGCAGCTGAGAGGGGGCACAGCCAGGGCCGGCCTGGCTGCGCCCCCTTGCCCCTGTTGCCATGGCATGCAACAGGGGTGCCAGGTGGCCAACACAGCCGTGGCTTGGCAGGGAGAAGAGGAGCGGCACAAGCTCCAGCTGCTCCTCGGATCCCAGCTGCTCTCCCCCACCTGTATGGGTAGAGGCGCATGCGTGCCACCATCCTGGAGGCGGGGCACATGATGTCACATACCGCACACATCTATTGGGGGGGGCAAAATTTTTTGTTCTCGCCTCGGGCGCAAAAAGAGCTAGCAACGGCTCTGGTGATGTGTGATTTAATTTTGCCCAGTAAAGGGATTTAACTATTCAGATTACGGTGAAAAAACCAGTTGTGACCGGTTCCGTTTAGGCCCAGTGATAACAATATTGACATTAGGGTGATCACAATGGTTTTTGGGTTAAATTGGGCAAGCTATTGTACGGTTTAAAAGGCTGCCTAATGATCTAAAAAAGAGCTAAAAATAGCAGCAGAGAGCGTTCCCGGGAGCACAGGTGACCGGAAAATACACCAATCTATCATTTAGCAGAGAAGGTCTCCGGACACGCCGACAATGAGCCATTTCTTTGTAAACGAGCGCTCTCTGTTCTCCATTTCAAATTATCAAATGTTCTCCATGTGATGACAGAATGTCCTCCCTGATACTGATATCTGTACGTACGGAGTCGCCGAGCTTCAATCAAATGTTGTGGAGGAGGCCGGGTTTGCGTTCGACATCTAGCGTTACCTTAAAGGAACAAAACCTGACGACTCGGTATTCAGGAGATGCCAAAAAGTTAAAGGCGCAGTCCATCTAAAAAGTGATTGAAATAAAAATGTTATGGTCAATGCTGGAGCGCCAAATCTCTTCTGTTTCTTCGGCACTCTATTTATAAAATCTCGGTGCAGAATCCCGAGTCTGTACCCCCGCTGTGCCCATTGAGGGGCTCCCACCATCCCTGTGCTGAGTTCCCGGGTCTGTACCCCCGCTGTGCCCATTGAAGGGCCCCCACCATCCCTGTGCTGGGTTCCCGGGTCTGTACCCCCGCTGTGCCCATTGAAGGGCCCCCACCATCCCTGTGCTGGGTTCCCGGGTCTGTACCCCCGCTGTGCCCATTGAAGGGCCCCCACCATCCCTGTGCTGGGTTCCCGGGTCTGTACCCCCGCTGTGCCCATTGAAGGGCCCCCACCATCCCTGTGCTGGGTTCCCGGGTCTGTACCCCCGCTGTGCCCATTGAAGGGCCCCCACCATCCCTGTGCTGGGTTCCCGGGTCTGTACCCCCGCTGTGCCCATTGAAGGGCCCCCACCATCCCTGTGCTGGGTTCCCGGGTCTGTACCCCCGCTGTGCCCATTGAAGGGCCCCCACCATCCCTGTGCTGGGTTCCCGGGTCTGTACCCCCGCTGTGCCCATTGAAGGGCCCCCACCATCCCTGTGCTGGGTTCCCGGGTCTGTACCCCCGCTGTGCCCATTGAAGGGCCCCCACCATCCCTGTGCTGGGTTCCCGGGTCTGTACCCCCGCTGTGCCCATTGAAGGGCCCCCACCATCCCTGTGCTGGGTTCCCGGGTCTGTACCCCCGCTGTGCCCATTGAAGGGCCCCCACCATCCCTGTGCTGGGTTCCCGGGTCTGTACCCCCGCTGTGCCCATTGAAGGGCCCCCACCATCCCTGTGCTGGGTTCCCGGGTCTGTACCCCCGCTGTGCCCATTGAAGGGCCCCCACCATCCCTGTGCTGGGTTCCCGGGTCTGTACCCCTGCTGTGCCCATTATGAGGCGCTCCCGCCATCCCTGTGCCCGCTATGAGGGGCCCCCACCATCCCCGTGCTGAGTTCCTGGGTCAGTACACCCGCTGTGCCCATTATGAGGGGCCCCCACCATCCCTGTGCTGAGTTCCCGGGTCTGTACCCCCGCTGTGCCCATTATGAGGAGCTCCCCCCATCCCTGTGCTGAGTTCCCGGGTCTGTACCCCCGCTGTGCCCATTATGAGGAGCTCCCCCCATCCCTGTGCTGAGTTCCCGGGTCTGTACCCCCGCTGTGCCCATTATGAGGAGCTCCCCCCATCCCTGTGCTGAGTTCCCGGGTCTGTACCCCCGCTGTGCCCATTATGAGGAGCTCCCCCCATCCCTGTGCTGAGTTCCCGGGTCTGTACCCCCGCTGTGCCCATTATGAGGAGCTCCCCCCATCCCTGTGCTGAGTTCCCGGGTCTGTACCCCCGCTGTGCCCATTATGAGGAGCTCCCCCCATCCCTGTGCTGAGTTCCCGGGTCTGTACCCCCGCTGTGCCCATTATGAGGAGCTCCCCCCATCCCTGTGCTGAGTTCCCGGGTCTGTACCCCCGCTGTGCCCATTATGAGGAGCTCCCCCCATCCCTGTGCTGAGTTCCCGGGTCTGTACCCCCGCTGTGCCCATTATGAGGGGCCCCCACCATCCCTGTGCTGAGTTCCCGGGTCTGTACACCTGCAGGCATACCTTTTTGAAGCTTTGTGACCACAGGGTATATTCCTCCCAACTAATTATCGAAGCATGAACACATTTTGGCCATTTGGAAGTCGGATTCAGACTTGGAAGTCTCCAGAGATGCAGCACGAACAGTGTCACGCCATTGGCATTATTCAGTTAGCCACGATGATGATGATGATGATTTTATATAGCCCAAGGCAGCCAGTCATAGATACTTGAAGTCCGATCAGTAACAAGCAGTAGGTTGTTGTAGGTTTCTTTTAGGATATTTCGCTCTATGCTTCGTGTGTGTGTTCATGTGTGTCTATAAAGTTGGGATGAAAGTCTGTTTTCCATTTTTATGGCCTTAATAATATTAGCTTTTCTCAATTCCTATTACTGCAGCCCCAACTGTTCCCCAGGACGTTATGATCATGTCCAACTCCTCATCCCACCTGATTGTCCGCTGGAAACCTCCGACACAACGCAATGGAAATATCAGCTACTACCTGGTCCTCTGGCAACAGTTAGAAGAAGATCAGGAGCTGTACCATAATGACTACTGCACCAAAGGTTGGTTAGAGGGATTGTCCATGTTGGGGGAGGGGCTGGTGAAAATCCAACAGGAGAGAACAGTGTGTAAATAATTGTTCTGAAGTAACGATGATGTTCTGTCCTAGTGGTGAGAATGGCAAATAATTTTTATAGGTTTTTATGAATGACTAAATCCCCAATTGATTGGTGTTCAATCTTCTGCCCGTTTCAGTGGACCTCTCCTAAAACTGTTAACTTTCTCCATAAGATTTCCTCCCATCTCTTCCGTGTCCTGAATTGGTGTGTGTGTGTGTGTGTGGGGGGGGCGGCGGGCGTGCCTTTTTTAAAGTGTACAAAGTAGAAGTAGTATTAGTGATGTAGACCTAAAACTGTCAAGGAGAATTTGGTGGGTCTGGAAGTCCAGACTGAGATGCGGGGAGGAGGTGATACAGGAATTGTCACCTGGTTTTAGCATTGGTGCCGTCTTCCTGATATTTGTCTTCCCTTTTAACTCCTTTAACAGTTAATAGTGATACTCGACCCTCTTACTACCTAGATCCCCCGAGAGCCCTTACTACTTCCATCCCCCGAGAGCCCTTACTACTTCCATCCCCCGAGAGCCCTTACTACTTCCATCTCCCAAGATGCCTTACTGCCTCCATTTCCCAGAGAGCCCTTAATACCTCCATTTTCCCCGGGAGCCCTTAGTACCTCCATTTTCCCCGGGAGCCCTTAGTACCTCCATTTTCCCCGGGAGCCCTTGGTCCCTTACTGCCTCCATCTCCCGAGATCCCTTACTGCCTCCATCTCCCGAGATCCCTTACTGCCTCCATCTCCCGAGATCCCTTACTGCCTCCATCTCCCGAGATCCCTTACTGCCTCCATCTCCCGAGATCCCTTACTGCCTCCATCTCCCGAGATCCCTTACTGCCTCCATCTCCCGAGATCCCTTACTGCCTCCATCTCCCGAGATCCCTTACTGCCTCCATCTCCCGAGATCCCTTACTGCCTCCATTTTAACCTCCATAACTAACCCCCCTCCCCCCGTACTTCCCATCTTTCCTGACCTTTAATTAGCATTCTATTTTCCACAGTCGTACATTAGACACGTGACGTTTAAAGTTTAAACAGCAGTGACGTTATTGCCGGGGGGGGGGTCACAACAATTGTCTCACACCAGTCGTGGTGTCGCATTCATTCCGTGTAGGATAGGAAGTCTTCCACATGTTAAAGAATAGATGTTCCAGGAACACAGTCAATGGCGGCTGTTGTCCCTTTCGAGTTCAACGGGTACAGAGACTGTTATTCTCAAAACACAATATTCCGATTTTAATGTTGGCCCCTGACGTGTGTGGACATTGTAACACGCAGAGAGGATTTGTGTGCTACCAAAATAATAATCTTCGCCTGCAAGAGAAACAAATGCTGCCAAAGCTGTACTGTGCAGGCTCGATCCTGCTCCAGGGAAGGAATCGGATCTTGGGCGGCTCTCCAACTGCTCCTTGCACCTCTGAATAGGCAGAAATGAGGCCCGGGGGCAGAAATGAGGCCGGGGGCAGAAATGAGGCCCGGGGGCAGGAACTAACCTAGTGGCAGTACCTATCTTTTTCCAAAAACCATCGGCAGGGCCGGATTTACTCCCCAAAGCCAGGTTCCGCAATGCACCCCCCACCCCGCCACCCATCAACGGAGGGTGGCAGGGTTCGTTTTTTTCCCTCTCACTGTGTACACGGAGCGGCGGGGTTAGTTTTAACCCTGCCGCTCTGCTCCCCGCATCGGCGGCCAGTGAGGAGAGACTCGGTGGCAGGGGGGAGGTCGGAACCAGAGGAGAGACTCGGTGGCCGGTGGAAGGTCGGAGCCAGAGGAGAGAGGTAGGTGCGGGGGGAGGACAGAACCAGAGGAGAGAGGTAGGTTGGGGGGGAGGGTAGGATGGACAGGCTGCACACATCGCCGCGATCACCTGTAAATGAACAACAGCGGCTTCCCCGCACTACATTTAGTCCCGCCATCTCAAAGCAGGACTAATTGTAGAAGGCAACTTACCGCCCGTTGGAGGATTCCACACCGCTGCCGCCCCTCTGCGCCCCGAGGCCTGGCCTTGTGGGGAATCCGGGCCTAGCCATCGGCTTGACTGGGGTAAATGGGTAATAGCATTTGGAGGTGGACCAAAGTACCACCATATATGGTATGGAGCTGAGCATTCTGTGTGCCCAGGACCCACCTAGTGTTGGTCACTACATGGGAACATAATCCCCATTGGAGCCATTGTAATATTTCCTATCTGGACTGATTATTGACTGAATGATAGGCCAACCTAAGCTGGCAAATACAACCATATATAGTCCGTTGTTCTCATGGTTGGCTCTCTACATTGCCTCACCCATAGATGACACATCAAAGGAATGCTGGTGAGCTCCAATGTACAATTTGATGTTCTTCTAAGGTGGGTTCCTCTACTTTTACACAGGTCTGAAGCTTCCAACCAGCAGCGCCGATACCAGGTTTGACAGCGACTATGAAGACAACATGGATTCGGAGGATAAGTGCTGCCCGTGTCAGAAAAATGGCGGCCAGCTGCTAGACCTGGATGAGGAATCCTTTCAGAAGAAGTTTGAGAACTTTTTAAGGCACACCATTTTCATTCCCAAGTAAGCGTTTCCGCCTGTCCTCCTGTGTATAGCAAGACCCAGCTAGGGGGTCCGGAGTTATTAAAGTATAATTAAACCTCAAGCTCACACTTCCTGTCCGGTGTTTTCATATTATAAGAATACGAAGCTGCTCTTTTCTGTGTTTTGTTATATTTTCCTTTTTTCCTTCCTTTAAATCTGCTCACTGGCTTCCTGCATATGTACGAGCGCCTTACCTGCTGGCATGCTTCCCCTAGTAATGACATGGAACACCTTCTGATGGGGTTTAGTTTATGGACTTGCCAGCCAGTAGTCTGAATCGTTGGGGGGGCATCCATGGGGGACAACGCTTCTCCTGCTTTAATAAAAAAGTAAATGTGCGTGGTCACCCTAGGACAGAATTCTCAACTTACCAGTGACAGGATTCCCATGCAGAGCGGGGTAAACATTCGCATGGTTACATATGTCAATCCCCGGCTGTCCAGTTACATGAGCCACCGCTGATGAGTGACAATGTGCAGCGCTTCCATCAGCAAGGGAGCTTTGATTTCCCTATCTGGACAGTGAGGGAGTGACGCATGGAAACGGTGAGTATTTGCTCTGTGGCAGTAGGTGATGGGCGGCCAGCATGGAGGCCGTAGGTGATGGGCGACCAGTATAGAGGTAGTAGGTGATGGGTGGCCAGTATGGAGGCAGTAGGTGATGGGTGCCCAGTATGGAGGCAGTAGGTGATGGGTGCCCAGTATGGAGGCAGTAGGTGATGGGTGCCCAGTATGGAGGCAGTAGGTGATGGGTGCCCAGTATGGAGGCAGTAGGTGATGGGTGCCCAGTATGGAGGCAGTAGGTGATGGGTGCCCAGTATGGAGGCAGTAGGTGATGGGTGCCCAGTATGGAGGCAGTAGGTGATGGGTGCCCAGTATGGAGGCAGTAGGTGATGGGTGCCCAGTATGGAGGCAGTAGGTGATGGGTGCCCAGTATGGAGGCAGTAGGTGATGGGTGCCCAGTATGGAGGCAGTAGGTGATGGGTGCCCAGTATGGAGGCAGTAGGTGATGGGTGCCCAGTATGGAGGCAGTAGGTGATGGGTGCCCAGTATGGAGGCAGTAGGTGATGGGTGCCCAGTATGGAGGCAGTAGGTGATGGGTGCCCAGTATGGAGGCAGTAGGTGATGGGTGCCCAGTATGGAGGCAGTAGGTGATGGGTGCCCAGTATGGAGGCAGTAGGTGATGGGTGCCCAGTATGGAGGCAGTAGGTGATGGGTGCCCAGTATGGAGGCAGTAGGTGATGGGTGCCCAGTATGGAGGCAGTAGGTGATGGGTGCCCAGTATGGAGGCAGTAGGTGATGGGTGCCCAGTATGGAGGCAGTAGGTGATGGGTGCCCAGTATGGAGGCAGTAGGTGATGGGTGCCCAGTATGGAGGCAGTAGGTGATGGGTGCCCAGTATGGAGGCAGTAGGTGATGGGTGCCCAGTATGGAGGCAGTAGGTGATGGGTGGCCAGTATGGAGGCCGTAGGTGATGGGCGACCAGTATAGAGGTTGAGGCAGTAGGTGATGGGCGGCCAGTGTGGAGGCAGTAGGTGATGGGCGGCCAGTGTGGAGGCAGTAGGTGATGGGCGGCCAGTGTGGAGGCAGTAGGTGATGGGCGGCCAGTGCGGAGGCAGTAGGTGATGGGTGGCCAGTGTGGAGGCAGTAGGTGATGGGCGGCCAGTATGGATTTTTTTTTTTTTATCTTATGCTTTGTTGGAATAAGCCAAGTCTGTGACACTTCAGAGGCCACCAGATATCTGTGGAAATGTATGCCAGTAATACCTGACTTTATTTATTTATAGGCCTCCTTGGAAGGTGACTTTAATCAACAAGGATAAACAAAGGTGAGCTAGAAGATTGAAGCAATGTTAACCCTTTCAGTTGTGGGGAGCTCTGTGCGGGCTAAGGGGAAAGATCCAATGTCCTCCCAATGAGGGAGCAGAAAAATAATGTGAATTGTTATCGGCCGTGCCTGCCCTCTTCTCTCCTTCCTCGGTGGAGAAGACTCCTGGTACATTATGGGAGACGAGCCCTTTTTTTTCTGCCGGCCCAGCTATGGCATACTGAAGACGAGGAGCGAATGCATGCCGGAGCTAAATGTTCAATTATCTTTCTAGGTGGAGGATAGATGTGTGCCAAGAGGATGATGGCACAAGGCCGTTACACCCTCTACTATGCACCAGCTAAACTATACAGAGACCTATCAGTTTGACATGTGAGCAGTAGGTGATGGGTGCCCAGTATGGAGGCAGTAGCTGATGGGTGGCCAGTATGGAGGAAGTAGGTGATGGGTAGCCAGTATGGAGGCAGTAGGTGATGTGTAGCCAGTATGGAGGCAGTAGGTGATGGGTGGCCAGTATGGAGGCAGTAGGTGATGGGTGGCCAGTATGGAGGAAGTAGGTGATGGGTGGCCAGTATGGAGGCAGTAGGTGATGGGTGGCCAGTAGGTCACCATCATAACTATACAGAGACCTATCAGTTTGACATGTGAGCTACCAAAATAAGACGCGTGACCATTCGCATTCCTCAACAACCACCAATCGGGTTTCATCTGGCCCATTGTGTTGGTGGCCCATTGGGAGGTATCTGCCGTTCCCAGAAACGCATAAAGAAGTAAATCCCTCTTAGACAGTTGGCTCTCCGGTGTCTATTCCTGGGCCGGTGACAACAGAGGCAGTCACCCTTCACCACCAAGAGATGGCTGGAGATGCACTTAAAGCGAATGGTGGGCCTTATTCACAGGAGATGGTCCAGTGGGAAGGGGAATGAGGCACTTTATTGAGAGCTCCTATCATCTCGTATCCCATCGTCGGCACCTTTACCACAACTGAAATGGTTCTCGTTGTTCATGTAGCAGTGCTTGCTCTGCAGTTCTCACTTTTATAACTTTATTGAAAGCCAGAGAACAGGAACAGACTTGTATGCTTAGTATGAAGGCCATTGACAGTATGGAAAGTGCAATAATCCATAGCAACCAATTCAGATAGAGCTCCGCCTCCTTTCCTGGCTAGAAGATGTCCAGCATCATCTAGCTTTTTCCTCCCCAGCCTGACTGTCCCTGGCTCCGCCCCTTTCATGGAGGATCAGTGTCGCATGTGGGCATTGCCTAGGGCAGTCTCCATGCAAATGCAGCCCGTCTGGAAACGCTCACTTCTCCAGACTGACACCCACCCATCGTCAGTTCAATATTTGCATAACTCCTCCCTAGAGCCGACCCACTACTTGCATTGCCTTAGCCGGCAATGTTTTGTGCTGTGTGAAGAGGACCTGTCATGACAGCTGTAGACAGTCATCATAAGTTCTTTTGGCTGACTTTAAGTTGGGGGTGCTGATTCTCGCGTACGCTTACCGTTGTTCACGATGCTGCACCACCTGGAGCCTTGACTGTAGACGGGGTTCCTTACCCTTTTTTGCGGCCTGAGACTGGAAGAAGTGGGCTGGTTGGGTTGGTGGTGCATGTGATGGAGGTGGTGCTTCTGCTGGGGCACATTACTTGTGGTTCAGTGTGTGCTGGCAGTACATGTTATGAGGTGGAAGGGGGG
>NW_017308946.1:44378-52170 GCF_000935625.1 Nanorana parkeri | reverse complement strand
CGTCACAGAACCTCTGGCTGTGTCTGGCATCCCACCCAGCTCACTGGCATCACTGGTTGGCATGAGCTGTGCGGGACACCAGCCAGAGCATCCCGTTCGGCTCCTGCCAACCAGTGATGTCAGTGAGGTGGGTGGGACGCCATCCAGGGAGTCAAAGGTCGGTCAAGTTGGGAAGCGCCATACTGTATTTCGTCGACTTCCAATGTAAAACATTAATTATTAACACGACGTACAGTATGGATGAGTGCAGATTGGTGACTGGCCTTGGTCTTTGCAGGTCTCCTAGAAGGAGAAGAGATGTATTGTTGGGTGGAGATGGTCACGGAAACGCTTCATTCGTAGAGGGCGCCATCAGTCACGCCAACAACACCGGCGCGGAATTCAAGCCGTACACCTATAAGGACAAGATCTTCCGCGAGAGAATGGTCATCTCCAACCTCCGGCATTTCACCCAGTACCGCATTGACATCCACGCCTGCAACCACGCGTCTCAGTATACCGCGAGCTGTAGCTCCCTATATACTGAGCTTAGGGTGACGGGAGGACGCTAGTTTGTGTCCTCCCGTTACCCTAAGGAGAACTATGGGGAAAAGACCTGACCCCGTAGTTCTCCTTTTTAAATTCAAAGTCCCGCTTTCACAATTTGCTGTGGTCACCAATGAGGTTGCTGATGGCTGAACTCAAAGAGCTGGGGAGCTTAGCAGCGAATAACCCCCCTATCAGCTTCTTAGCCACTTTGAGTGGAGAATAATAAAAGGAGAACTATGGGGTCAGGGCTTTTCCCCATAGTTCTCCTAAGGGTCACGGGAGGACAGTTGGAACCTGGCCTTGGGGCGGCAGGGAGAGTAAATCCAGCCCTGGTGACAGCTGGCTCTGCCTATCTAGAGGCTGTACCCGCCCCCCTTCCCCGTCCGTTCCGCCAGTGAGCCATGGCAGGGAGTGGGGGGCAATCCCTGCAGTCACCGATCGAGAAGTAAGCGAACGGCGGTATGTGTTCTCTCACTTCCTGATCTACTGAGTATAGTTTTACTTATTATTTAATATGGTGACCTAGTTATGTCCGCAGACTATCCCCAGGCAGCCGAGTGATCATCTTCCATTTCTCTACACAGCTCTTGCCGACAACATTGCCGGTAATATATCCTGGCACCCCTCTGGCCACACCGCCATCTTTATGGAGTGGGAGGAGCCGCCCAATCCCAACGCCTTAATCCTGAAATATGAGATCAAGTACAAGATTGAAAACGAGGTAGGACTCGGGTCACACGGCTTTATTGATTTGGGGAAATTGGTTCGGCGGTGGCAATTTTTTAATGTCCGTTCATATATCTGAACACCCGCCATGTTTTTTTTTTCAGGAAGGTCCGTCGACTGTCGTGTGCGTCTCCCGGCAGAAGTTTAAAAAGCACAAAGGTGTCTTCATCAACGTGGCACAGCCCGGCAACTATTCTGCTCGGATCAGAGTGACGTCCTTGGCGGGCAATGGGTCGTGGACGGAACCCATTGTGTTTTCTGTACGGTTTCCAGGTAAGTTCACTATCTTAGGAGGCAGGTCTGCCACACCCCCCTGGGAAGCACCCATTGGCCATTGCCAAAAGCTATTTACCCTATGGGCAGCACATCCCATTGGTTGATACCCAGTGCTGTATTTTGTAGACTGATTCTTCCCCAGGTTATTCGGGTTGAAGGTATTGTATGGGTTGAATTGCAAGGTAATTAATATGCAGATTATTTTATTTCCGCAGAGAAAGAGGCCTCTGAGACTTTATATCTGCTGCTCAAAGTCATGCCTATTATCCTCCTGCTGATCATAGCCTGCCTGGCCACCTTCATCTTCTTCTACAACAAGAAGGGGTAAGTCTTCTACAATCTTCTATCCGTGTAATGTTCTCTGTCCTCCCGCAATCATGGTGCGATCCAACTGAAGACGTTCTCGCTACCCAACTGAAGACGTTCAGTGACGGCGCTACCCAACTGAAGACGTTCAGTGATGGCGCTACCCAACTGAAGACGTTCAGTGATGGCGTTACCCAACTGAAGAGATACATAGAATACAAAAGAAGAATCAAACCTCTGGAACATCTCAGACCATCAAAAAGTGATATTTCAATTTATAAGTGAAGTCTAATAGACTTAAAGTGAACCTGTGATGTGTAAACAGGGCAAAGTGACAAGTTCACTTTAATGGCGGCCCCACCAGCAGCCCATACTGGCTTACACCTTGCTTCCCATGCTGATCTGTTTGGCAACCAAGATAGAGCAATGATACCCGGTACTTCTGGTTATAGGGCACATGTGTTTCAATCTTATCTCATCCCACTGGACTACACTGGGGATTGGCGATGGGCCGCCTTGGGGACGAAAATAAACTAAACTGAATGAAATGTAATTTTATTGAAACAAAGTTTTAAAAAAAGAAACAATGTCTTGTTTTCAGCGCATTGGCACCACCCCCAACATGGTAAACGAGCATTGGGGTCGGGTAAGTCTCAGGTTATTTTTTGCTGCCTGTGACCCGCTGGGAGATTTTACTTTCACTTTTCTTTCTTGGAAACACAGCAGGAAATAGATGAGAATTATATTCTATAGAGGGATTTACTTTTTATTCTATAGTCTTTTTTCTTTTTGAATCTCCGTGCTGCGTGCATTGTTACACAAACCCCTGTGAACAAAAAATAATGAAGTGTGAAATCGCACCACAAAAAAAAAAACTTCACAGGGGTGCTGTAGCCCTTCTCTGAAGAAGGGCCTTGAATCCCTGAAACCCCGATGGTACAAGTCTCCTGAAAGGGGCAAAGTACCCTAGTCCACCTAGGGCAAAACCAGGTGGACCCCGATCACTGGGCACCAGCTGAAACTACTCCACCAAGTACTTGGGGAGGGCTATTCTGAAGAAAGTCCCCCATGTGGGGAGAGAAAAAAGACCTGAAGGCCACAGAACCTCTTACTAGACATCAAGAAGCTTCCCAAAAGAACCCACACTCTCAATCTGTGGTGCTTCAGCAAAGAAGTTCCAGTGCTAGACACGGGAGGCCTTTAGGCCAAAGTTATCACGGGAAACGCTGTCTCCGCTCAAAGATTCTGCTGCACTACATGAAATCGCACCACAAAAAGGTGCTGTGGCCCTTCTATAAGAGAAAGGGCCTTGAATCACTGAACATCCTGGGTAACAACGCTCCTGAAAGGGGCAGAGTACCTTAGTCTTCCTAGGCTGAAACAAGACTGACCCTGATCCTTGGGCACCAGCTGAAGCATTTGGTGAGGGCTCTTCTGTAGAGATAACCCCAGGTGGGGAGAGGAAAAAAAACTGAAGGCCCCAAAACCTCTCCCCCAGACATCAGGAGGCATCCTGGAGGAACCCCCACACTCCATCTGTGGGGTAAACGTGCTCATGCAAAGAAGTGACAGTGCTAGACATTGCAGGCCTTGTGGCCATTGTTGTCACAGGAACAGTTGTTCTAACTAGAAGATTCTCCTGCACTGCTGTGGTGGCAGCTTTAAGATTTTGGATTCCCCATCACTCTTTGTCTCGGTGACCATGACCACCAGGGCAAATAGAGAGCGACAATCTCTGCAGCAGGATCGCAAATAGCCCTACAAACCTGGGTGGGGTGCCAAATTCTCCCCCGCTCTATCCAAGACCTAAAAGTAACATGACCTGTATTTACGCTGTAGCACATTTTTGGGCAATATTTAATTTGAATCTGACCCAAATATATCCAAAAACTCCTAATCTCATGTACGTGACCTTAAATTACCTGGACCACCACCCTTGCTTGCATCAACCTTTCACCATGACACGTCTGGTCTGTTGTCAGTAACCATGTTTGTTTCCATTTGAAGAATGTTACAAGGCAGGTACGTGACTATAGAACCTCCTGGCCCTTCTCTAAAATCATTATTCACAAATAATAATAAACAGAAGCTGTTTACCCTCCGGATCGGCTTCGTTTTCAGAAAATACATCTCAATAAGCTGCCAGATGGAGAGGAAGTGACATTTATATTATTTTTTTAAAAGTAATTCTGGATTTAGCTGGAACTGGATTGCCCTCGGCGATGGCTGCGCCTTTTTATATCTCTGTATGAACATGCCAACCAATAAAATATGGGTGGGGGCGGGACATTTTGGTTTCTATGTCCTTCATTATTTTTTACAAATTCCCCTTTTTGAATGGGTTTTATATGACAGGTGCAAAGAATTTCCCCCCAAAGACGGGGGCAGTTGAATGAAAGAACATGATTGTCAACAGACCATGGCTCTGACACTGGTGTAGGCAAGGTATAGATACAGGAACAATACTTGACATAAGGTCTGCAACCCCCCCTCTGTCAATCCCTACGCTGGCTTCCATCCCCTTCCCCTCTCTGCCAATCCCTGCACCGGCTTCCAATAGCCCAAAGGATAACATTAAAAATATTAACCACTTACAAAGCCATCCACAACTCCGCCCCCGGATATATCTCCAACCTCGCCTCCAAGTATCACCCTAACCGTCCGCTCCGCTCTTCCCAAGACCTCCTGCTTTCCAGTTCCCTCCTCCCATGCTCGACTCCAGGACTTCACTAGAGTCTCACCCATCCTATGGAACTCCCTACCCCAACCTGTCTGTCTATCTCCCACTCTGACTGCCTTTAGGCGATCCCTTAAGACTCATCTCTTCAGGGAAGCCTATCCCACCTCAAACTGACCACTCAACCATCACGTTCTCAGACAATTCATCCCCCACACAGCTCCCTCCTCATGTATCACTTGCCCCTCCCCCTTTTAGATTGTAATCCCTCAGGGGCAGGGCCCCCCTTACCATCATGTCTTGAATTGTATTTTGATTGTAATGTCTTCCTTATATTGTACAGCGCTGCGCAAACTGTTGGCGCTCTATAAATCCTGTATAATAATAAGGATGGCCCATGTCTGGAATATCAAAAGTCAACTTTTCCCAGCATTTAGCGGCAGCTGGAATAACCTGACACTGTAAGACCTAATCATTTCTGGAGTGTCTTGGGTACATCAACCTCTTGGAGTAAGATCTCCAAGCTGGAAGAATGTACATTAAAGATGAGGGGGTCTGTGAAGGCCCCCCTGTGTTACACTGATCTGTAGGGCACAGATAGAAGACATTTTGGGTATTATCGGCATTAGAAAGAGGAGCAAAGACTCACAAGATTCATGTAGGACCCCACCACCCCTGTGCACTGTAGGAAGGCCAGTTCGCTATGTGATGGAATCCATAAAGTGACTATTATTTGAAAGGGTTCTTTGCCTTTTATTCACAGAAAGAATGACGGCTACCCAAATGGGACCTTGTACGCGTCGGTCAACCCAGAGTATTTCAGCGCATCGGAAAGTGAGTATGAGAATATTACGTAGTATGTAAGGTTGAGTAAAGACCAAGGTCTTTACTCCTTCACTGTTCAACCTAGGACAACCCATGATCCTATTACAATACAGAAAACATACTTTCTGCCGTACGTTGAAGATCTCTACGGCTCCCATTCAATAGGCCCCTTAAACATTGGCAGCCACGTGAAAATCGGTCAAGTAGAGCGCATGTTGCTTCTCGGGAAGGATGCCTCCATCATTTTTAAGAAACCACTTGCTTGGAGAGCAGAAGAAGGATACATCATTCCTTCAAAGTTCAACTAAATAATAGAGTTCAAATAAATGTACTTTATGTGAATGGTTTACTTTGCCAAAAGTACTATGTAACATTGGTGATGAGAGACTGTAGCCGTAAGGTCCATGGACTGGAAGGACTTGGGGTCAAGTTGTTAGGTGGATTGGTGAGTTTTGTTCTGGTTTAACCTGTTTCCCATGAGAAATGTTCAATAAATATTACAGGAGAACTATGAGGCCAGTGAAAATCACCTCAGCCTCATAGTTGGAGCTGACGTGTGACAATGAAACTGTAACAGGTCGGCTCAATAGATCGGGAAGTGAGCGAACACATACCGTGGCTCGCTCACTTCTCGAGCATGTCCCTGCAGAGAGAGGTGACTGTCAGTCACGGCTCCCCGCAGGGATTCCCCTCTTCACTGCTCCGGTCCTCCAGAACTGACTGGTGGAACAGACGGGGGAGGGGGCGGGTACAGCTGGCTCTGCCTCTAGATAGGCGGAGCCAGCTGTCACTCGCGCAGCTGGGCGGATCCAGCCACAATTGTCGGGATCCGCTTCAGCTGCGGCGTCTCAGTATACCGCGAGCTGTAGCTCCCTATATACTGAGCTTAGGGTGACGGGAGGACGCTAGTTTGTGTCCTCCCGTTACCCTAAAGAGAACTATGGGGACAAGCCCTGACCTCATAGTTCTCCTTTAAATCCTTAATCATATTGGTGTATCCTGCAGTTTTTTAATCTTCATCCTGCCTACTGGTGCACACGCAGTGTTTGCCAAGCTTTCTCAGCCAGGGTGCCTTTTGGCTTCCTCGGGGGTTCACATCGTCATGCCTCCAATGAGAAGAGTGCTTCTTATGTGAAGGGAAGGGGGCTTTTGATGTGACAAAGGGGGACTCTAATGTAAAGAGGAACTCTTGGTGTGAGGAGGGCTCCTAATAAGAAGGTGGGCTCTTCATGTTAATATGAACTCTGATGTAAAGAGGGACTCCTGGTGTGAGGAGGGCTCCTAATAAGAAGGTGGGCTCTTCATGTTAATATGAACTCTGATGTAAAGAGGGACTCCTGGTGTGAGGAGGGCTCCTAATAAGAAGGTGGGCTCTTCATGTTAATATGAACTCTGATGTGAAAGGGGTGACTAATGTAAAGAGGAACTCCTAGTGTGAGGAGGGCCCCTAATAAGAAGGTGGGCTCTTCATGTTAATATGAACTCTGATGTGAAAGGGGGGACTCTAATGTAAAGAGGAACTCCTAGTGTGAGAAGGGCCCCTAATAAGAAGGTGGGCTCTTCATGTTAATATGAACTCTGATGTAAAGAGGGACTCCTGGTGTGAGGAGGGCTCCTAATAAGAAGGTGGGCTCTTCATGTTAATATGAACTCTGATGTGAAAGGGGTGACTCTAATGTAAAGAGGAACTCCTAGTGTGAGGAGGGCCCCTAATAAGAAGGTGGGCTCTTGATGTAAAGTGGATCTTTTTTGCCTTTTTGCTTGGGGTTCCCCCCATAAAGACCCTTGAATAAGGGTCTGGTATACATTTTGGAGGGACATTTTTACATTTTAGACTGGGTTGCTCTGTGATTTTTGCCTAATTTTAAAGAGTGCCATGAATGAAAAAAGGTTGAGAAACGCTGGTGTATGCCACATTGAAGGCATCCCTCTTGTGATGACTCTCAGTTGCCAGTGAGCTCATGTTGGGCCCCATCCAATCTTCTAAAGCCCACAAATGGCCAGTGCCATGACCGGTCTCTCTAGCACCATAGCCGCTGCTACTCTAAACAGAGGCTGTGATGGTGCCGTCCTCGGCGGATAGAAAGAGGTTTAGTTCCACTTTAAGTTTTATTCTTCTAACATTGGCCAACCTGTGTCAGAAGACCATTTTAATGTTGCTTCTATGTTCTAGTGTACATTCCGGATGAGTGGGAATTCCCAAGAGAGAGCATCACCATCATGAAGGAGCTTGGACAAGGTTCTTTTGGCATGGTATATGAAGGTGTTGCCAAGGAAATTGTGAAGGGGGAGCCCATGACCAGGGTCGCCTTGAAGACCGTCAATGAGCTGGCCAGCATGAGGGAGAGGATAGAGTTTCTGAACGAAGCATCCGTTATGAAAGCCTTTCTTTGTCACCATGTGGTAAGAGAACAATGACCCATTTATCTTATCTGGAGTTAATGTTTAACTTCC
>NW_017308946.1:29657-44335 GCF_000935625.1 Nanorana parkeri | reverse complement strand
CAATTCACATTTCTGTCTCAGTAGACTGGGAAAGGATTGTAATTTCTGTCAAGCTTTTATAGGTCTTTGTTGGGGACAATTTGTCTCACTTCCTGTCCTGGTGACATTTGTCACTTGGCTAGTAAGTGAAGGAAAATTTCCCCATGGAGGCGCACACAGCAATAGAAACCTGTTTTCGGGTCGGGATACTCAGCCTTTTCCTTACCAATTTTTTTTTTTCCAAGCCCGTGGAAGCGTGCATCGAAATTAAATACCCCTGTGAATAAAAAAAGTAAATAGTGAAATCACTACACACAAAGTGCACGAGTGTGCTATTGGTCCTCTCTGGTGAGAAGGGCCACTATTTCCTGATCCCCGGTGTGTAAAGCTCCTGACAAGGACAAAGAACGACTTAGGTCCACCTACCCGAAGGTTGGCGGACCCCGATCCTCTGGGACTTGCCGAAACAGGGCCACCGAGTACTAGGTGGAGGCTCCCCCAAAGGGAGACCCCCAAGTGGAAGGAGGCAGGGGGCGGGGGTCCCAGTGCAGGTCACAGAACCTCCTTCCATAACTTTAGGAAAAGGCCCCGAAGGTACTTGCACCCTCCGTCAATTCTGTGAAGTAAAAAAATGTGCAGTCGTATATAATGAATTAGGTGCCAGTGCACAAACCTGGCAGGCTGTCCAGGACAAAGATAAAAAAATTCCCCCCAGGCTAGCCAGAAGGCCTGCCCAAGAGGCATAGTGCAGATAAAGCTTGAGTGACCGTGTGCAGGTGAATCAAGTGGGGTCCCAAACCCAAGTGATTTTCCGGCACTCCCTGAGACGCCACTCCCAGGGGGGCACAATACCGCGGGCTTCTGCCGATCCCCAGCCCTCCGGCCAGACAAATGCAGTCCCATCCCTACCAGAAGGCATTAGAACCGGCGAATTTCCTGCCTACAACTGGGGACAAGCCCGGCAAAACCAGACCGGCGTCACACCCAGGAGGAAAGGAAACCCCTCCAGCACCCACCTATCACCTCAGGATATACTAAGCCACCATCTCCCGGTTCAAAGATGGTGTCGTTCTCCCCTGAAAACTGATAAGAACAGATACTACACTTGATCTTAACCAAAAGGCCGAGAAGCCTTTTCCTTACTAATGCTTTACAAGAAGCCTTCAAATACAAACGATTCATTCTTCAAACATCTCACCAGTACAGAATTGGGGAACAAAGTCTCTTTGGTCCAGCATTCAGTAAAAAGCTTTGATGTCCATGTCCACTTCGTTACATTGTCGCCCTGATGAAGGGATCCTGTGCGGTCCCGAAACGTCGTTATTTTGTACATGACAATTGGTCCGATTTTTATATGGACATCAAAGATATTTACTGAGTGCCGGTGATTTTCTGCTTTCCACTGTTTGTTGCACGGTGCCATCCGTGACTGTCACTGCGAGCAACACTACAAGTACTTGGTCCGGGAGCGCTGTGAGGAGTGCAGAGGAACTTACTATTTTCTATCTTCTTTGGTCCATTCGCAGAGACTCGGCTCCTCCTCCACTGGTCACCACCATTTGGCTTCTCGCTTAGTATTACAAATAAGACCCCAAGCCGTCCATTACAGCTCACCCGTCCGACAAACTCCCAACTATGGACACGTAGTTATAGACTTGTTGTCCTTTGTCCTTTTACAGGTCCGTCTGCTCGGCGTTGTGTCACAAGGGCAACCGGCTATAGTCATCATGGAGCTGATGACCAGAGGGGACCTCAAGAGCTACTTGCGTGTTTTAAGGACGGAGGAGGTACGATCCGGGTATCTTCTGTGGGAAAGTACAACATTTGAAAACGTGATATTGGCCTCCTCATACTTGCATGTCAATAGGAATCTCTAGATCAGTGATGTACTGTATATCCTAATGTGCAGTAGCCAAGTAGATCCATTTCAATTTTACTCATCCCCTCACTATTGGGTTGTCTAAAGCCGTTACACTAAATTGCGCCTGTTTACCTAGTTAGATTATAAGTAATGAGCTAAAAAAAAATCTGATAGTAAGATGAAGTAAAAGAAAAGACATAAATATTTATCAAAGAAGGTCTGCTGGTCTCTACTGAGTGAGTGAAAGACGGAAAGAAAGCCAAGCTATTACTGTGTCTCTATAGCATGTTCATCCCTGCCCAGTTGTCATCTGCTAAACTACTACTGAATCCCTCCTTTTCGACAACACAGAGTATTTGTCCTGTAGGCCAAGATAAGAACTCAAAGGGCTGATTAAGCTCCCTGAGAACACCTGAAGAGTGAATAAGAGGAAGATTGAGCACATAAGAGTTCAGAACCCAGTTGTATAATCTGCAGGCCAGAACCTTAAAAATGGGTCACTTTTTTAATAAATTTGGGGGTTTGTTGGTTTTCTGGAAAATATATTAATGTTAAGGGGTTCAACTGAGCATCTGGGGTCTCTGTACAATAGCAGGATTGAAGTTGTGAGCTATAGGAAATGTTACATTGACACTTGGATAACTTCATCTGCAAAGACCGAGAGCCTTTCCAACTGGGTACAACTTGGATAACAAAGAGGTTCTTGCTGGGGACAAAGAGAATAGTAAGTAGAGGTTTCTCCTGGGGACAAAGAGAATAGTAAGTAGAGGTTCCTCCTGGGGACAAAGAGAATAGTAAGTAGAGGTTCCTCCTGGGGACAAAGAGAATAGTAAGTAGAGGTTCCTCCTGGGGACAAAGAGAATAGTAAGTAGAGGTTCCTCCTGGGGACAAAGAGAATAGTAAGTAGAGGTACTTGCTGGGGACAAAGAGAATAGTAAGAAGAGGTTCCTCCTGGGGACAAAGCATAGTAAGTAGAGGTTCCTCCTGGGGACTAAGAGAATAGTAAGTAGAGGTTCCTCCTGGGGACAAAGAATAGTAAGTAGAGTTTCCTCCTGGGGACAAAGAATAGTAAGTAGAGGTTCCTCCTGGGGACAAAGAGACTAGTAAGTAGAGGTTCCTCCTGGGGACAAAGAGACTAGTAAGTAGAGGTTCCTCCTGGGGACAAAGCATAGTAAGAAGAGGTTCCTCCTGGGGACAAAGAAAATAGTAAGTAGAGGTTCCCCCTGGGAACAAAGCATAGTAAGTAGAGGTTCCTCCTGGGGACTAAGAGAATAGTAAGTAGAGGTTCCTCCTGGGGACTAAGAGAATAGTAAGTAGAGGTTCCTCCTGGGGACAAAGAATAGTAAGTAGAGGTTCCTCCTGGGGACAAAGAATAGTAAGTAGAGGTTCTTGCTGGGGACAAAGAGAATAGTAAGTAGAGGTTCCTCCTGGGGACAAAGAGAATAGTAAGTAGAGGTTCCTCCTGGGGACAAAGAGAATAGTAAGTAGAGGTTCCTCCTGGGGACAAAGAGAATAGTAAGTAGAGGTACTTGCTGGGGACAAAGAGAATAGTAAGAAGAGGTTCCTCCTGGGGACAAAGCATAGTAAGTAGAGGTTCCTCCTGGGGACTAAGAGAATAGTAAGTAGAGGTTCCTCCTGGGGACAAAGAATAGTAAGTAGAGTTTCCTCCTGGGGACAAAGAATAGTAAGTAGAGGTTCCTCCTGGGGACAAAGAGACTAGTAAGTAGAGGTTCCTCCTGGGGACAAAGAGACTAGTAAGTAGAGGTTCCTCCTGGGGACAAAGCATAGTAAGAAGAGGTTCCTCCTGGGGACAAAGAAAATAGTAAGTAGAGGTTCCCCCTGGGAACAAAGCATAGTAAGTAGAGGTTCCTCCTGGGGACTAAGAGAATAGTAAGTAGAGGTTCCTCCTGGGGACTAAGAGAATAGTAAGTAGAGGTTCCTCCTGGGGACAAAGAATAGTAAGTAGAGGTTCCTCCTGGGGACAAAGAATAGTAAGTAGAGGTTCTTGCTGGGGACAAAGAGAATAGTAAGTAGAGGCTCTTGCTGGGGACAAAGAATAGTAAGTAGAGGTTCCTCCTGGGGACAAAGAATAGTAAGTAGAGGTTCTTGCTGGGGACAAAGAGAATAGTAAGTAGAGGCTCTTGCTGGGGACAAAGAATAGTAAGTAGAGGTTCCTCCTGGGGACAAAGAATAGTAAGTAGAGGTTCTTGCTGGGGACAAAGAGGAATAGTAAGTAGAGGTTCTTGCTGGGGACAAAGAATAGTAAGTAGAGGTTCTTGCTGGGGACTAAGAGAATAGTAAGAAGAGGTTCTTGCTGTTCCCCAAACGTTCCACAGATACAGAAAGAAGCTCTAGTAGCCATTTTACTTTAATGCACTGATGACTTTCCATTGCTCCACAGAACAAAAAAAATGTGACTCCGCCATCCTTGAAAGAGATGTTACAGATGGCTGGCGAGATCGCTGATGGTATGGCCTATCTGAACGCAAAGAAATTTGTGCATCGGGATTTGGCAGCGCGGAACTGCATGGTGTCTGAGGACCTTACAGTGAAGATAGGAGGTAGGTCACAGGGCACAGAAGTCCATGAACCCATCGCACTCTAAAGGTTCCAAAGTAATAAAGGCGGGTGCTGCGGCTGTGAACGTCCACCACTTGTTCAGCCTGATGAAGGGGATCCTGTGAGACCCCGAAATGTCGCATTGAGTGCATGACGTTATGCTGCTCTTACGTCAATAAACAGACGTATTTGATTCACTATTTGGAGTGCCGGTGTCTCTATATATTCTATTAGGGCAGAGAGAAGGTCTCCAATCTTATGCAGGTACGCGGGTGAGGGCGAACCAACTTGTAGGAATGATTTGGGATAGGTTACTGTACCACCGTCAGTATCCTCAGGATGCCTCAACTCCTGGCTTCCTTGTTGCCCACCAGTTTTTTTTCAGAGCTCATCACAGTTTCCAAAAGACATAAAATGGTCATCCCACCAAAAGCTGTTATTTCAACAACACAAATTGAATATTTTCATGACTTTTCGATGGTGCTGGTTGCAGAATGCTGAAACCAAACTATGTAGAGGTGGTTCTCCCAGGTGACCATGTCATTGCAAATTGGGGATGGTCCAAAAGTCTATGCTTCAATAAATACCACTTTATGTATCCGTGTCCTGTAGACCAGTGGTTCTCAACCTGTGTAACCTCAAGACCCACATTTGTCCTTGGTCGTTAAGTCGTGACCCAAGTTGCACTGCAATGGAATGCAGTGTGGGCTGCCCTGATGTGATGGAGCTCCATCCATATGTGCATCAACTTGTACAGCTTCCTCACGCGCCCTGTAGTGGTGCCGGGAGCCAGATTGTGATGTCACTCCGGTCCAGGCACCTCTACAGGGTATGCGAGTGAGCGGTAAGCAATGCAAGTATGGATGGAGCTCCCTCACAGGCATAGCCTCAGCCCACCCCGCCTCAACCTGACACTCGGCACCGGCAGCATTTTTTGAATGGCTGCTTGGCGCGAGAACTGACAGTCCTGCGCTAGGGGGAGGCTGAGAAGCTTCTCGCCTAGAAAAGTGAAAGGCACACGGGGACCCACTGAACACGGGGTCACGACCCACCAGTTGAGAACCAAGGCTGTAGAGCATCGGTAGGGAAAATAATAAAATATCATTGTACCATATATCCTATAGCTGCTAATACTAGGCGTGCTGCTTTCATTTCATCCAACATTTCCATGTAGAGGTCTTAAGGACATACTGTCTATGGGTCTTGATGAAACACTAGGTAGTTGGTTTATGATGACTCTGCATTTCTCATTCCAGACTTTGGCATGACGAGAGATATCTATGAAACGGACTACTACCGGAAAGGTGGCAAGTCCCTGCTTCCTGTACGATGGATGTCTCCCGAGTCTCTAAAAGATGGTATCTTCAACCCGCACTCAGATATTTGGTATGTATGCTCAGTGTGGTTAATGGGAATGGCTTCTCTATGCTACAAATTACTTCTCTCCCCGGATCTTGATCAACCTCTACCTTTCCTCGAGAGATGGGAGAGGGACCTGGGGGCCCAGTTTACCCCTGATGAGAGGTCTCGGATCCTGCGGCTCTCCCTGGGGTTGTCTATCTGCAACAGATACCAGGAAACTGGATATAAGATTTTGACTAGATGGTACCGAACTCCCCATAAGCTCCATGTGATCTTCCCTGAAGTACCGGACGTTTGCTGGCGCTGCAGTTCCTCGCCGGCTGACATATACCACATCTTTTGGTCCTGTCCATCGCTATTGAGCTTTTGGACCCAGGTCAGGGACATAATACAGAAATTTACTGATAGACCAATCCCATTAGACCCGGCCTATTTTTTGCTACACCACAATAACATCCCGTTAAAGACATATAGACGGTCCGTTCTTGTACACCTGGTGAACGCGGCGAAGGCCTGTATACCTCTTTTGTGGAAACAGTCGTCGCCGCCCACCGTACGGCAGTGGCTCCAGCGAGTTAACAATATTAAACATATGGAAGATCTCACTAGCTCCATAAAGGGCACAGTGTCTAAATTCTCCACCACATGGTTTTACTGGACTGAGTTCCTCGAATCAACCGAATACCAACTTTTAATGAGCAGTTAAGATCCACGGCATCCACGAGTGTGAAAATAACCTCCCCACCCACCCTTCCCCTGTCTTGTTTCCTTCCCTACCTCTCTCCATTTCCTTCTTCACGTTGTCATACCTTTACACCCCTGACATTATCATTATACCTGTAATGTCGGGCTATGGGCTCCATAAAGGGCTCCATGCCTCGACGACTTGAGTGGTTATATACCGTCCTTTCCCTGCCTTGGCTCACCTTGGGAACGGGCCCTGGCTTGGTACCAGAGAAGCTATGCTTTTTGACTATGACAAGTAGCTGTAATGGGAATTCATATGGTTCAATTGTTTTATGACAACACATCACTCCTTGATTGTATTACCCCTTAATGTATGACAATGTTACTTGTTTTGTACCTTTGTTTTATATCTGCAAAAAAAAAAAAAATGTATTTCAATAAAAAACAAAATTGAAGAAAGGGAATGGCTTCAGAAGTCATGATGGCGCATGGGTTCCTTTTTAGATATCAGTAATAGTCTTCATGGATTACAGAAGCTTCAAGAAAAGTTCTGCGCTTGCATTAGAATCCTGTACAGACGTTAACAATTGCACCCCCCTTGACTTTTTCTCATCTCGGCCCTGATCTTTAGACGTGATTTTTGTTTTTAGACTTTTATTTCTCTATCGTCCATTGAGAGACACGGCTCTGCATAATTCGAGACATAGGGTTATGCCGCTGCCTCTAGGAGATATGGACACTGGGCGAAGAAGCAAAGTTAAAAACCTGCCCACAGGTCATAACCCGTCCCACCTCAGAACCACCAGTGGTAGCAAGCAGTATAAAGGAATGAGGGGAAGGAGCTGTGTCCCTCAATGGACCCTGAGAAAATGATTTTGGGCCTCCAAAAATTTGGCCCTCAAAAATCCCACCTTTCCAATCTGGAAAAAAACAGTTCAAGTGTCCTTTCTGCCATGGCCTCATGGAGAGATTTCCCTTCATTCCCTGACCTTACTGGAAATGAAGGGGAATCTCTAAAATATGGACAGAAGCAGAAATAAATACCCGACAGGGGCTCGAACAGTTCCACCGCCCCATCAAAACCAAATGGTAAGAATTTGACTGGCTCTTACGGGTATCCAACAATTCCTTGACATCTCTGTGGTCATTGCCGTTTCTGCATCGTGGTTCACAGGTTCTGTTCTCTCTTTCCAGGTCATTTGGTGTGGTCCTGTGGGAAATTGCCACTTTAGCAGAGCAGCCATATCAGGGCATGGCCAATGAGCAAGTCCTCCATTTTGTTATGGACAACGGAATTCTGGAAAAACCGGAAAATTGTCCCCTTAGACTGTGAGTATTCAAAATCTAAAAGGCAAAATACCTTTTTAAAGTAGAACTACGGTCCGCCCGTTAAAAGTAAAATATGAGCTGCAGCACTTGATTAAATGTTCATCTGCACTTACAGTTCTCTCTTAGTCCCCATGTGTTGGGGTGGCAATGATGCTGCACTGCTCCAGAATTCCGAGCAGAGTTGTCACCCTCATGCAGGTTGTTCCTGCTTTCACTATGGTAGGATGAGAAGATATTACACGGAGTTTGGCTATTGGCATTGTCACTGATGATTCTCAAGCCTGTAGCTTGTCAGTCTGGCCACACCTTCTCCCATCCACTGCTTTCTGGATTGACAACATGACCTCTGTAGTTGTAAGTGTTAATCGCAGTTAACTCTACACCGATCAGCCCTAACATTATAACCACCTCCCTAATATTGAGTAGGTCTGCCTTTTCCTGACCCATCCAGGCATTGACTCCACTAGACCTCTGAAGGTGTGCTGTGGTACCTGGATGACCCCCTTAATATTGAGTAGGTCCCCCTTCTCTTGATCCGTCCAGGCATGGACTCCACTAGACCTCTGAAGGTGTGCTGTGGTATCTGGATAACCCCCCCAATATATTGAGTAGGTCCCCCTTCTCCTGACCCATCCAGGCATGGGCTCCACTAGACCCTTGAAGGTATGCTGTAGTATCTGGATGGCCCCCTAATATTGAGTAGGTCCCCCTTCTGAAGCATCCAGGCATGGACTCCACTAGACCTCTGTAGGTGTGCTGTGGTATCTGGCACCGAGCCGTCTGTAGCAGATCCTGTAAGTTGTGAGGTGATCGGCCTCCATGGATCGGACTTGTTTTTCCAGCACATCCCACAGATGCTTAATTGGATTGAGATCTGGAGAGTTTGGAGGCCAAGCCATCACCTCAAACTCATTGTGTTCCTCAAACCATTCTTGAACCATTTTTGCATGGTAAGATAAGACTTCTAAAAAGAAGACCGTTATCTGGAGGACACTGCAAGTTTAAGACAAAATGTGGGGAATCCACCCAGAGATAAGGTTTAGTCTAGTCACAAGGGAAGCCTTTGGTGGAGCCTGATAGGCTAAATTGGCCTCCTTTTTTTCTTTTCTTGGATTGTCCAGCAGTGAGATATCTCTTCTGTAATTCCAGACTCTGTCCTGTCCACAAGAGTTTTGGGCATTGCTCTCCAGCTTTGTGTGTTACACCTCTTCCTGCTATATTCCTTATGCCATCAAAAGAATAACAAATCCAAATGAGAATAGTGGGGACACCTCTAAAATGGACACGACAGATGTGTGGACTGGGGAACTCTCCATAGTATTTGGGTTTCGTTTGGAGGGGAGATAACATTGTATTACATTTGATACCAATATTGTCTTTATATCTTCAATTCCAGACACAAGTTGATGCGTTGGTGTTGGCAGAAGAATCCCAAGAACCGGCCATCCTTTATTCAGATCCTGGAGAGTATTAAAGATGACCTGAGGCCCACTTTCCGGGAGGTCTCCTTCTTCTACACCGGCTACCATAAACATCGGGAGTCTACGGAGGTCTCCGACACTGAAGCTGACCAGTGTCAGAAGACCCTTTTGGAAAACCCGCCTTCCCCTTCCTTCTCCAACTTTTCATCTTTATCCCGCGTTCAGCAGGACAACGCCTTGCATGTCATAAACACAAAAAGGGATTCTAGTTCGAACTCTCACCACATGAATGGGAGTGCAAACCACTGAGCGGGTCTTAGGGGGGGGGGGTCTGTCTAGAGAAGACCACACGGGAATGGCAAGCCTACTCAGAAGACTATGTACCGTCATGGTCTCTTCACCGCAAAATACTTTCAGCATGTAAATGCAAAAATAATCATACAGAACCCTCATGATTGTACCTGCCGAGTGAAAGCAATCCTACCGACGTTCTACAGACTGCTGCTAAGCGGACTTTTGTCATGTTGAGTCGCGCGGAGTGTGATGGTTTTTTTATGTGTTTTTATCAGGCGGACATTGTGGTTCTTAGGGTCACTTTTATTGTATGTGTGTTTTCTCCCAGGAGGTGGATGTTTTTATCCCGTTATGCAGCATGAATGTGCCAAGATAATCATTTTGAGGCTGGAAAATCAACTGGCGCTTGCTCTCCTTTTTAGTAGTAAAAGCATTCGTACTCAAGGATCGTGGCCAGTGTGGAAGGGTCGGACGACTACGGTTGTAGGTCCAGTCTCTGCACTTTTTACAAGTTTGTCGACTGTTTATCTCAGGGATGTATCGCGTTTTATTGTGGAATATGTTAATCCTGTCTAGAACGCAGGGTCTCCCCTCCCTGCTTATGTTCTACTGGCATTGCCTCCAGAAGCAGGTGCAAGAGTTCCCTAACAACATTCCAGCTGCAGTTTCCTTCATTTCTTTGCTTTTGTTTTTTTGAGCTGAGACTTGCTGATTTAGAAGTCTGTAAAGAGGTGGGTGTTGGCGGAGGTGGGTGTTGGCCGACGTGGGTGTTGGCGGAGGTTGGTGTTGGCCGACATGGCCCCTGGCTTGGAAGGGTGATGGCCGACATGGCCCCCGGCTTGGAAGGGCGACGGCCGACAAGGCCCTCGGCTTGGAAGGGCGACGGCCGACAAGGCCCTCGGCTTGGAAGGGCGACGGCCGACAAGGCCCTCGGCTTGGAAGGGCGACGGCCGACAAGGCCCTCGGCTTGGAAGGGCGACGGCCGACAAGGCCCTCGGCTTGGAAGGGCGACGGCCGACAAGGCCCTCGGCTTGGAAGGGCGACGGCCGACAAGGCCCTCGGCTTGGAAGGGCGACGGCCGACAAGGCCCTCGGCTTGGAAGGGCGACGGCCGACAAGGCCCTCGGCTTGGAAGGGCGACGGCCGACAAGGCCCTCGGCTTGGAAGGGCGACGGCCGACAAGGCCCTCGGCTTGGAAGGGCGACGGCCGACAAGGCCCTCGGCTTGGAAGGGCGACGGCCGACAAGGCCCTCGGCTTGGAAGGGCGACGGCCGACAAGGCCCTCGGCTTGGAAGGGCGACGGCCGACAAGGCCCTCGGCTTGGAAGGGCGACGGCCGACAAGGCCCTCGGCTTGGAAGGGCGACGGCCGACAAGGCCCTCGGCTTGGAAGGGCGACGGCCGACAAGGCCCTCGGCTTGGAAGGGCGACGGCCGACAAGGCCCTCGGCTTGGAAGGGTGATGGCCGACAAGGCCCTCGGCTTGGAAGGGTGATGGCCGGCATGGGTCTCTCAAGGGATAACTTGCGCATGTTTAGGAGTCAATTAAGTTATACCTGCAGCTGTTTGGGGAATATCTTCAGATGGGCCATCCCTCTAATGATCCTACTTGATTTCCAATGCCCTCAATATTTTAGGTACATCATGTTTTTCATGTCTGTGTAAGTATTTATTGCCTTAGAATGGTCTATCCCATGAGCGGGCTTGAAGACACGCAGGGTCAGAACTGTTCTGAAGCTGCTGTCGGCCTTTCAGTAGATTTCCGGCCTATTTATAAGGGACACGTAGCGGCACGACGAGGTTTCTCAAGAAAGACAGAATTTTTTTTTAAGGAAATTTTGTGCAAAAACGAATTCTGGGCAGAACGCTAAAAGCACCTTTTATCAATGAGATCTCGCACCTTGCATTGCCAATCCTTGCAGCAACCATTGAAAGGGTTATTCACAAAAGGGGGAGGGGTTTGGAGCAGAGGACAATCTAGGACCACATAGCTGATTTGGAAACATTCTCCAATTCCGCTCACTTTCCCGGTTCGGCTTTGTTGTCCTAGATCAGGGGTAGCCAAACTCCGGCCCTCCAGCTGTGGGTGGAACTACAAATAACATGAGGCATTGCAAGATTCTAACAGCCACAGACATGACTCCCGGAGAGAGATGCATCATGGGATTGGTAGTGTCACCACAGTTGGAGGGCCGGAGTTTGGCTACCCCTGTCCTAGATTGTTCAGTTCTCTGGCCTTCTACAAACTCTTCACCCTTCTGTGAATAACCCTGTGAATCTTCCTCTTCTGATCTTCCTCTTGCCGGGAAACACTGGCTGCTCGGCCCTCTCGTCCCCCGGGGGCCACTGGTTGTGTAGAAGGCCCTCTGTAGGTTTCTTCTGTGTTTTTGGGACATAAATCTGTCAATAGTTGCTGCAGTGGGAGGACCCCGGGCTGCTTACACTCCTGGTCTGTCCCGCCTACCAATGGCTGCAATGTGGGTGTGGAGACTATGGCGTGAGCTCAAGTCAATTGGCAATGGCCACAATGAACAATGTCCTGGTGCATCATGGGACTTGTAGTTTGCTCAGGAATGTAGGGAGATGAAATGTGAGGAGGCCACCTGGCTGATCCCTCCTCCCCAGTGTCAGGCCATCCCTAGACTTTATATGTAAATGTGATGAAATCACTGAAGTTTAAAATGACGATAGCTCAGAATATAAGTAGGTGAGAGGAAAAAGAACTGCCGGGGAAGGACTGGAGAAGATTGAAGAGTATCCCGGAGTTCTGCTTTAATACAAATTCCATACACTTGTGCACTTAATATGGTGGAGCACTTAATGGAGATGGCACTCTACTATTTCAGGGCAAGCCTGACAGATGCCATTGTGAGCAGGCGGCTACATCCTGCAAATCTGCTTGTTCGGTAGAACTCCGGCTGTACTCTGGGCTGCTCAGATGTAAGCGATGCAGATCCCATCGACCACACAGCTGTAGTCGTGTCTCTGCGCATCTATCCTCCAAGCCATTCATAAATCGCACATCACCGGGCTGCATTTTGTGTGAATGGCTAGAAGGAGAGGAGACACAAGCACAGTGTTGAGGGTCTGAGACCTGCCTCACTTGCATCCAAGCTGTACTAATCCCGGCATGAGTGGGAAAGGGGGGATGAGGCTTTTGAGGAAAAGGAATGTTCTACTGCTTCAACCCCCAGAAGGGGTCATGTTCCTGGAGTTGGTTCATGTTCCTGGAGTTGGTTCATGTTCCTGGAGTTGGTTCATGTTCCTGGAGTTGGTTCATGTTCCTGGAGTTGGTTCATGTTCCTGGACTTGGGTCATGTTCCTGGACTTGGGTCATGTTCCTGGACTTGGGTCATGTTCCTGGACTTGGGTCATGTGCCAGGGCTTGGGTCGTGTGCACTGTGTTGTGTATATACCAAGGTGGGTCTGCCCACGGGAAGGACCAGACACGACTGTGACCTTCAGGAGATTACATTTGTTGTCATGTCCAGTTCTCCGTTAGTAAATCATCTTCTGATCTCATCTTTAGACCCTTTTATAGGTGGCTCATGGGTTCCACCTACACGTTGGGGAGATATCTACCATACGTCATCTGCAGCGTCAATCAGTTCTGGAAATGAATGTGCACTTTACAGACACTTCAGGCCAAGTAGCAAAAAAAAACCCAAAAACTTGATCTTGTGGCCAGGAAATGTCATGAAGGACATCCCTCGAGAACGCTGATGGTTGGAGTCGGTGGATTTTGTTTCCAGACTTTTATGGTGCTTTCCTAAAGGAACTTTTATCTCCATTATCATCCATTTCCGATCTTGTGTATGTTTGAACGCTGTTGAGCATTGTTACCTGTACTGTCTTCATTTCCATATTGACCTCTATCTCTAGTGCAGATGACTCATCGTCCTTCATATCTTCATCGCTCACATTAAACGAGGATATTGTTCTTCACGCTGACTCCATGAGAGGCGGAAGAGGATGTATTTTGTAACGTTGTCACCCCAAAATGATCTGATACTGTGATTGTTTTATTAAACTTTTTAACATACGATGTGACGGTGTGCGGACATTCCTTGTGTACAATGAGGAAGTTGTCTACCATTCCAGTTGACTTCTTCCAATGTAGACCGGCCTGAAAATTCTCAGCGGAACCGTGACTGCGGCCAATCACCGTCCTGAGCCACCACTGTCCGAATACAATAGCCTAGTGGGGGGGCATTCCCCCATCCACAGTTAGTGTTGATGGGTAAATCAAGAACCTTTTACTCAGTCAGTTCGACAAGTGTTTTAGATGGAACCAAGGCCGGATTGCGAGCCTCACGGACCTGGTCCTGAGGATTTTGGTGGGCCTTTTTATGGAAATGGAGACGGTCACCGGGGCCCTCTTCCTCCTGTCTGGCCTGTGACTTTGTAGCCGCTCTACAGCTTGGAGTCAACGGTGGAGCACCGGGGCCCGGTTGCAGCTGTGACCCTGGTAGATCTGCCACGGGCTCCAAGCTGTACAGAGACTACAATTCTTAGCAATACATTATACAGCAATGCAGAATAACGCCAACTATAGAGGACTACCAATCTCAGTAATGCTTTACAGAGCCGTATGGGCTCCAGGTGGTCATTATGGGCAGTGCAGGCTCCAGTTGTCAATATGGGCTCTCAGGTGGTCAGTGTGGGCCCCAGGTGGTCATTATGGGCAGTGTGGGCTCTCAGGTGGGCAGTGCAGGCTCTAGGTGGTCAGTGTGGGCACCAGGTGGTCATTATGGGCTCCAGGTAGTCAGTGTGGGCTCCAGGTAGTCAGTGCGTGCTCTCGCCAGGCCAGCGGTATGCAGCTCCAGGTGCCATCGGGCCAGGCCTATTTGCAGGGGCGGACCTGGAGTGGGAGCTCCACCCGCCCCTATGTTAATCCGGCCCCCACAGGATTATATGCCTTCACTTCCTGTTCTGGTGACAACTGTCAAATGATGGTGCAGACCCCCAGGACTAGGACCCTGCCTATGGCTGCCTGAGGTGATTTAGTTCTGGGAAGGGGGCGGTGGCATCCCCTCTCAGTTTACTGATGTCCCTGGTTGCCAGGAGCTCGGCGGGACGCAAGCCAGAGCATCTGGCTCAACTCTAGGCAACTAGTGTTGTCAGTGTGCTGGGCAGGACGCCAGCCAGAGCGTTGCAGATCGCTAAGAGGTCTTGGCAACCTTGGATGCT
>NW_017308946.1:26027-29504 GCF_000935625.1 Nanorana parkeri | reverse complement strand
TCACCCGGCAGCCTCCCCAACGAGATGCCACTTCAAGCTATCTCATTACAGGAGCGCTGCTGCCCAGGACAAATAGAGTTGAACATCCCCAGCAGGAGAAGGGCCATAGAAAAAACCTTGAAGATTGAGGATAGCACCAAGGGGGAACTGGCCAAAAATAAATACATGGCCGCAGTTTCATCCCCCCTCATACTCTACACAAAATGTAGATATATTTTAAGAGTAAATAAAGCTTGCAGAATTGGGTCAATATGTGTCTCTAAACTGGCCGATGGCTGAATGAAGGGCCCAAGAATTATTATCACACAGGGGCCCATTGGATACCATGTTCTCCTGGTAGGTTCACCTTCACAGGAAGTAGAGGCAGCTCTGGAAGGAGACGTTATATAATAACCACAACACCCGGCACCTAGGTGACCCCTTTGCAGATAACGCTTCCATAACAGACGTCCATATGGAGCCGTTCAACCGGAAGGTCTCGAAAACCAATTTGTTGTGTTCTTATCCTTTCAAGGAAACAACATCCAACAGAAGGCGCCCTTTGACCCCGGCCGTGACATCGTCTCCGTCTCTCTCCCCCTTACAGACAAGTAATGTTCCTCCTGATAGTCGCTCCGCCAATGTCCGCCGCTTGGCTTTTTCCACTGACGCAGCAATCTTCCCCCTACACGTGCTCATTAATCTGAGGAAGAGGAACAGAAAGGCTTCTCCCCGGATAAAAGCACCTTCTGTTTGCCCAACACTCAGAGCTCATTAGGAGCCATCCTGTCCACCTTTTGTACTGCCCCCCCTCCTTCGGAGCGGAGTCATCCAACCGTCCCTGGCAACCAGTCCGCGGTGCCCGCACCAGCACGTGTTTACATTATAGACTTTCTGACACCTCTGATCTATCGGGCCTATTAATAACGTTTTATATTGCCTCCGATCTAAAAATAAGCCTCCAGACAAAGACCATGTGACCATCCCTTTAATGATGTCACCCATCTGGTCGTCTCGTTTCTCAATTGCCTTTTAGGTCCTTCAGATTTTACCTAAATTTTACCAGTTTTAAAGTGAAACTCCGGCCAAAGCTGGTTGTGGGTGAGGAAGGCAAGGGCTAGAGGTTCTGCCAGGTTCTGTTGCCGGGGACAGGGGTGTCCATAGGCTTTTCACCGCCTGAGGCTGCGGGTGGATGGTGGTCCATATCCAGAGAAAGGAGGGTGGTAGCTCGGATAATCTCACCGACCCAGCTCTGGCCGGCGTCCTGCCTCAGTCATTGACCTCATTGGTTGCCCGGAGCTGGATGGGACGCCAACCAAAACATCAACTGGACCCATTATAGGGTCAGTTGACCCTTTTCACCAAAAATGAAGAGAATTCTGAGAAGTTCTTATTGGTCAATTGGGTGTGGTCAGTTGGTTCACCTTTTCATTCTTTGTGAACTTGTCCTTTATACTCAGTTGGCGCGCTCACTCCTTAACCTTCTTATTTGCATTGTCTACAAAACAAACCCAAGCCTGACGAGTTGTCCTCATTTACCCTGCCTGTCTGTTATTGTAGTTGAAGGTCAATGATGATATATTCTTCTGTCCCGGGTGTAATGATCACACCCTCAGATCCCACACTGTGCAGGAAGATGAAATGATGGAATGTGGGCACCTGGCTGATCCCTCCTCCCAGTGGCAGGCCATCCCTGGAGCAGAAGACCCTTAAAACTCATGGTGATGGCCAATGCTTGACAGAAGCTCACAGCATCCGCTGTTGCACTTCTGACCTTTAAGAAATGTCTGTGACACTCGCTGCCACGGCCAGACAGGAATGAGACAGAGTTTTAGATTCAGCTTGTTAATTTTACATGTATCATGTTAATAAGACATTACAAACCAGAAAAATAAATGGGATTAAAAGTGAAAAAGATACTCAAAATTGGTCTTGTTCTGTGCAGAGTTCAGGTCACTTAGAGAGTGGTCCAGTCTGATGGATCGGAGTCCAGTGGTCAAGTCTGATGGATCGGAGTCCAGTGGTCCAGTCTGATGGATCGGAGTCCAGTGGTCCAGTCTGATGGATCGGAGTCCAGTGGTCCAGTCTGATGGATCGGAGTCCAGTGGTCCAGTCTGATTTATCGGAGTCCAGTGGTCCAGTCTGATGGATCGGAGTGATCGGTGTACAGTGGTCCAGTGTGATGGAGCGGAGTCCAGTGGTCCAGTCTGATGGATCGGAGTCCAGTGGTCCAGTCTGATGGATCGGAGTCCAGTGGTCCAGTCTGATGGATCGGAGTCCAGTGGTCCAGTCTGATGGATCGGAGTCCAGTGGTCCAGTCTGATGGATCGGAGTCCAGTGGTCCAGTCTGATACATCGTAGTCCAGCTGTCCAGTCTGATTTATTGGAGTCCAGCTGTCCAGTCTGATTTATTGGAGTCCAGCTGTCCAGTCTGATATATTGGAGTCCACTGGTCCAGTCTGATGGATCAGAGTCCCCTAGGTCTCATGAATGACTCAGCATTTTGTGGTCTACAGAGAAGGTGTCAGAGACACAATGAGAGTCAGTCAGGTGTCAGAGTCTTTATATTGTGTCCAATAACGTGTGATGTGAGGTTCTTCCATATCTCTCTCCAACCATCCAGCAGAACAATCTGTACTCTGTATGAGCGGTATGCGCTTGTTTTGGTCGCTGGAAGGGGTGAGTGGGGGCGCCACCACATGACTTTGTCCTCTGTTTGGCCAGCAGATGTCCGAGGAGAGATCTGAGAGGACTTCCAGGCAGAAGGTTTCCAGGGGCTGGCTCTGCAGGCAACTTCACAGATGTCACACATGAAAGACATTGTACGGCCATGACACCTTCCCTCCTCTAGATGTCACCATTGGTCAAGATACTGAGCGCAGTTATATCATTCATTGTAAAGTGAACCTGTCTTCATCTGGACACCAACACTGAACAGCATGCATGAGAAGGTGCAGCATCCTTCCCCACGCTCCCTACTGTCCCACCTTCCCAAACACACCGGACTTCTCCATACAGGGGATAGATGAAGGGAGAGATGGATGGATGGGTATAATATATAAGGAGGGATGGATGGATGGAGGGATGGATAGATGGAGGGATGAATGGATAGATGGAGGGAGGGAGAGATGGATGGATAGATGGAGGGAGGGATGGATGGAGGGAGAGGTGGATGGAGGGAGGGAGGGAGAGATGGGTGGATAGATGGAGGGAGGGGTGGATAGATGGAGGGATGGATGGATAGATGGAGGGATGGATGGATAGATGGAGGCGGATGGAGGGAGAGGTGGATGGAGGGAGGGGTGGATAGATGGAGGGATGGATGGATAGATGGAGGGAAGGAGGGAGGGATGGAGGGAGGGGTGGATGGATAGATGGAGGGAGGGATGGATGGATAGATGGAGGGAGGGATGGATGGATAGATGGAGGGAGGGATGGATAGATGGAGGGAGGGGTGGATGGATAGATGGAGGGAGGGAGGGATGGATAGATGGAGGG
>NW_017308946.1:21299-25595 GCF_000935625.1 Nanorana parkeri | reverse complement strand
GGATGGATAGATGGAGGGGGATGGAGGGAGAGGTGGATGGAGGGAGGGGTGGATAGATGGAGGGATGGATGGATAGATGGAGGGAAGGAGGGAGGGATGGAGGGAGGGGTGGATGGATAGATGGAGGGAGGGATGGATGGATAGATGGAGGGAGGGATGGATGGATAGATGGAGGGAGGGGGATGGAGGGAGAGGTGGATGGAGGGAGAGGTGGATGGAGGGAGGGAGGGATGGATGGATGGATAGATGGAGGGATGGATGGAGGGGGATGGAGGGAGAGGTGAATGGAGGAAGGGAGGGAGGGATGGATAGATGGAGGGATAGATAGATAGATAGATAGATAGATAGATAGATAGATAGATAGATAGATAGATAGATAGATAGATAGAGGGGTGGATGGAGGGAAGGATGGATGGATAGATGGAGGGGTGGATGGAGGGAGTGAGGGATAGATGGAGGGAGAGGTGGATGGAGGGAGGGGTGGAGGGAGGAATGGATGGATGGATGGAGAGAGGGAGGGAGGGATGGATAGATGAAGGATAGATGAAGGTGGGGTGGAGGGAGGGAGGAATGGATAGATGGAGGTGGATGGAGGGAGGGAAGGATGGATGGATAGATGGAGGGGTGGATGGAGGGAGTGAGGGATAGATGGAGGGAGAGGTGGATGGAGGGAAGGGTGGATGGAGGGATGGAAGGATAGATGGAGGGAGGGATGGATGGATAGGTGAAGGTAGGGGTGGAGGGAGGAATGGATGGATGGATGGAGAGAGGGAGGGAGGGATGGATAGATGAAGGATAGATGAAGGTGGGGTGGAGGGAGGGAGGAATGGATAGATGGAGGTGGATGGAGGGAGGGAAGGATGGATGGATAGATGGAGGGGTGGATGGAGGGAGTGAGGGATAGATGGAGGGAGAGGTGGATGGAGGGAGGGGTGGAGGGAGGAATGGATGGATGGATGGAGAGAGGGAGGGAGGGATGGATAGATGAAGGATAGATGAAGGTGGGGTGGAGGGAGGGAGGAATGGATAGATGGAGGTGGATGGAGGGAGGGAAGGATGGATGGATAGATGGAGGGGTGGATGGAGGGAGTGAGGGATAGATGGAGGGAGAGGTGGATGGAGGGAGGGGTGGAGGGAGGAATGGATGGATGGATGGAGAGAGGGAGGGAGGGATGGATAGATGAAGGATAGATGAAGGTGGGGTGGAGGGAGGGAGGAATGGATAGATGGAGGTGGATGGAGGGAGGGAAGGATGGATGGATAGATGGAGGGGTGGATGGAGGGAGTGAGGGATAGATGGAGGGAGAGGTGGATGGAGGGAGGGGTGGAGGGAGGAATGGATGGATGGATGGAGAGAGGGAGGGAGGGATGGATAGATGAAGGATAGATGAAGGTGGGGTGGAGGGAGGGAGGAATGGATAGATGGAGGTGGATGGAGGGAGGGAAGGATGGATGGATAGATGGAGGGGTGGATGGAGGGAGTGAGGGATAGATGGAGGGAGAGGTGGATGGAGGGAGGGGTGGAGGGAGGAATGGATGGATGGATGGAGAGAGGGAGGGAGGGATGGATAGATGAAGGATAGATGAAGGTGGGGTGGAGGGAGGGAGGAATGGATAGATGGAGGTGGATGGAGGGAGGGAAGGATGGATGGATAGATGGAGGGGTGGATGGAGGGAGTGAGGGATAGATGGAGGGAGAGGTGGATGGAGGGAAGGGTGGATGGAGGGATGGAAGGATAGATGGAGGGAGGGATGGATGGATAGGTGAAGGTAGGGGTGGAGGGAGGAATGGATGGATGGATGGATGGAGAGAGGGATGGATGGATAGATGGAGGGATGGATAGATGGAGGGAGGGAGGGATGGATAGATGAAGGTAGGGGTGGAGGGAGGGAGGAATGGATAGATGGATGGAGAGAGGGGTGGTTGGAGGCAGGGATGGATGGATGGATGGAGGGGGGGAGGGATGGATCGATAGATGAAGGGAGGGGTGGAGGGAGGGAGGAATGGATAGATGGATGGAGAGAGGGGTGGTTGGAGGCAGGGATGGATGGATGGATGGAGGGGGGGAGGGATGGATCGATAGATGAAGGGAGGGGTGGAGGGAGGGAGGAATGGATAGATGGATGGAGAGAGGGGTGGTTGGAGGCAGGGATGGATGGATGGATGGAGGGGGGGAGGGATGGATCGATAGATGAAGGGAGGGGTGGAGGGAGGGAGGAATGGATGGATAGATGGAGGGGTGGATGGAGGGAGTGAGGGATAGATGGAGGGAGAGGTGGATGGATGGAGGGAGAGGTGGATGGATGGAGGGAGGGGTGGTGGAGGGATGGATGGATGGAGGGCGGGGTGGATGGAGGGAGTGAGGGATAGATGGAGGGAGAGGTGGATGGATGGAGGGAGAGGTGGATGGATGGAGGGAGGGGTGGATGGAGGGATGGATGGATAGATGAAGGTAGGGGTGGGTGGAGGGACGGATGGATAGATGGATGGAAGGAAGGAACTATGGATACAATAGATAAATAGATCCGTCTGCTCTCCCTCCACATGTCTCCAGTTCGGCATGAATGTGATTTATGTGGTTGGGTCTCCTCACTCGATGTATTGCACTGTTCGCAGTCCATGGACCTGACACCAGAGTCACATCACAGAGTCCAGTTTGTTCCTCTTTATGATCTCCATCTCTGATGACATATAACACAGAGGTATATAGAAGGCTCGGCTCTCAGAGATCAGGACCGGTGTCAGGGACTTGGTGACCCTGTACATGGACGACTCTCATCCTTGGTGTGTCCAATGAAATCAGGGACACCAGGAATAAAAGGACACAACCCCCCCCCCCTTCCATAACTGTTCTATGTTTAGTTAAAGGGAGCCCGTGCTGAGAGAAGTACTGATATGTCTGGCTTCTGAGGCCACGGACCAATTGTTCCTCTTACATAGACCTGGTTGGGGTGACCTCCTGGACCAATTGTTCCTCTCACATAGACCTGATTGGGGTAACCTCCTGGACCAATTGTTCCTCCTACATACACCTGATTGGGGTGACCTCCTGGACCAATTGTTCCTCCTACATACACCTGATTGGGGTGACCTCCTGGACCAATTGTTCCTCCTACATACACCTGATTGGGGTGACCTCCTAGACCAATTGTTCCTCTTACATAGACCTGGTTGGGGTGACCTCCTGGACCAATTGTTCCTCCTACATAAACCTGATTGGGGTAACCTCCTGGACCAATTGTTCCTCCTACATAAACCTGATTGGGGTGACCTCCTGGCCAATTGTTCCTCCTACATCGACCTGATTGCGGTGACCTCCTGGACCAATTGTTCCTCTTACATACACCTGATTGGGGTAACCTCCTGGACCAATTGTTCCTCCTACATAAACCTGATTGGGGTAACCTCCTGGCCAATTGTTCCTCCTACATCGACCTGATGGGGGTGACCTCGTGGCCAATTATTCCTCCGACATCGACCTGATTGCGGTGACCTCCTGGACCAATTGTTCCTCTTACATACACCTGATTGGGGTAACCTCCTGGACCAATTGTTCCTCTTACATACACCTGATTGGGGTAACCTCCTGGACCAATTGTTCTTCTTACATACACCTGATTGGGGTAACCTCCTGGACCAATTGTTCTTCCTACATCGACCTGATTGCGGTGACCTCCTGGACCAATTGTTCCTCCTACATACACCTGATTGCGGTGACCTCCTGGACCAATTGTTCCTCCTACATACACCTGATTGAGGTGACCTCCTGGCCAATTGTTCCTCTTACATACACCTGATTGGGGTAACCTCCTGGACCAATTGTTCCTCCTACATACACCTGATTGAGGTGACCTCCTGGCCAATTGTTCCTCCTACATACACCTGATTGCGGTGACCTCCTGGACCAATTGTTCCTCTTACATAGGCCTGATTGCGGTGACCTCCTGGACCAATTGGAGACCATAATTGATTGTTATAAATACTGACTCAGTTATTGGAGGATTTCTAGCCTCTGACACTCTAGAACACTCCAGAAGGTTTTACAGTTGGGAAGCTTCATCCTCCTGAAGACTCCAAGATTTGAAGATCAATCGAACTCCTAATAATCATAATCATGCTGAGATATTGATTAGGCCATTACAGGTCCTCAGGAGATCACTAACGAGGGTTTCCATGGAACATTTCCTGAGCTGTTCATAGCTTTCTTCCTGTTACCAGATTACCGAGAGCAAAAGACTGAAGGGGAGGACGGAAGGAGACGGGGGAGATAGGGAAGTGGGGACGATATGGGAGGT
>NW_017308946.1:20512-21094 GCF_000935625.1 Nanorana parkeri | reverse complement strand
GGGGGAGGCGGACCCGCTGCCAGGACACGGGCTGAGAGTGCGGTGACAGCGATCGGTGTAATATAGAACATACCACATTATCAGCCTCATTTATCTTCAGCGCTTAAAGTGAACCTGTCACAGTCCTGGGCCGATCACACGGAGCATATGATGAGGAATACGGCGACCGTCAGTGAAATGACACGTCAGTATAGACAGAGAGATCAGCAGCTAAAGTTATGTGCAGATCTCATGTTCTCTGTAATAGTCAGGCTTGTCCTGACCCCTCCCACCTATAACAGTGACAACCTTCTGTCCACTTCCTGTTATATGTGACAACGCTCTGTCTTTGTTCAGACACTTCCTGTTATATGTGACAACGCTCTGTCCTTGTTCAGAGTCACAGCAAAAATGTAATCTGGACCTGGAAGGATGAGGGGCCCCTGGATAGGGCCCATGAAGATGGCGTCCCCCTATGTCAGGGGCTTCTATACGGCTCAGCATGGGTATATACGGCTAATCTATCTGTATTAATGGCGGCAGAAAAGAAAGTGAAGAGCTCGCCGCCATCTATCTCCTGCCAGAGGGATCATTACCCGGTGA
>NW_017308946.1:19108-20037 GCF_000935625.1 Nanorana parkeri | reverse complement strand
GGCCCCGGGGGACAGGGGTGGGGGGGGTGGGGGGGAGACAAGAGAAAAGTGATGTTGGAGGACCTCTAGGGTGTCGTGAAATCCCTTACATTGCCGGGACGAGGACCTGAAGGGTGATTTATGAGCCTTTGGCTGGGACTGCACACGCACACTGAGTCTTGGCCGAGTGCCTGGAGATGGCGGGCCCCCGGGGACCCGGCGTGCACAATGACACCAATTTATCCCTGTAGAGCTCCGTCAATAAAGGACGGACTCGACACTATACTTTTCTGAAGGGCCAGCACTCTTCTAATTCCGCGCTGACGAGGGAAAGTGGCCCCAAACTTCTGCTCGCTCGGCAGGGTTCCAGGTAACAAGAGCGCTTAACCCTTTCCCGACCGGGGGCCAACGGAGTGCGGCAACCCAACAGCTCCGGCAGAGGATACAACAACAACAAACACCAATCACACCGCCAGCACCGGCGCCATCAAATGTTTATATAGAGCCGGCAACGGACATCAGTCCCCGCCCCCAAGGAGCTTACAGTCTGAGGTCCCTATGTCACCTACATACAAGGGCCAACTGACCTACCAGCATGTAACGGGGATTTGTACCGGGGACACCCAGTGCTGCAGGGCAGAAGGGGCGAACCACTGAGCCATGGTACCATTAGGGTACACTCTGCTCTCTCCTTCTGTCGGCATGTTCCTTGTCAGTCTGATTGGCTTCGAGTGCTCTACCATTCATCTCTATTAACTTCATAGCCGCACTGCAGCGCGGGTGCCTGGGAAAAATCATCTGTAAGCACCTCCTTGTACAGCGAGGTGTCTCCTCCCACTGGCGCCGAACGCCACCCCTACCAATCCTGGACACCACCGGCCACTAGCAGAAGAGGAAACCAGACAGTCCAGCACATTAACGGTTAACTGCCAGCTTAGCACGCCCGCCAC
>NW_017308946.1:18084-18444 GCF_000935625.1 Nanorana parkeri | reverse complement strand
GATATTGCCAAAGTACCAGCCGCCGCCGGCTGACTCCCCTCTTCTGCGCGGTGCCTCACGTCAAGGAGCCCGATGTGTGGTTGAGCCGGCGAAGGACGGAGAGGAGCCCACAACAGGGTTCAGGTACTGCAATCAGCTTATGTGCTAGAGAAACCTCTCCTAGTATCAATTTCCCAGAATCCCCTGCTCACCAGAAATCAGAATCAGAGTGGCAGTTGGAACCAGCCAGGCCCTGTGTTGTTATCCTGACATGTTTCAGGCGCCGTGAGAGTAGGAACCCACAACAAACACGTAGAGGGGTTCCTCAAACTGGGGGGTGCCAAGGTGGAAATACCCTTTAAGGGTGAGCGCCTTGGATAG
>NW_017308946.1:8844-17858 GCF_000935625.1 Nanorana parkeri | reverse complement strand
AGTACCGTCACGTCGGGTCTCGCGGGGTCGGGCGGGGCAGCTTCTGTCTGTACGAAGCCCTTAATCCAATGTGACACCAGAAATCAGTGACGGTTAGGTAGTTCCAATACAATGAGACAAATAGAATGTATATAGGGCTCCGGATCTTCTCAATGTCTCATCGTCGGTGGAAAGTCGTTATGTGGAAAGCTCTGGTGAGGTTGCTCACATACAAGGAGAGTACCCATCACCAGAAGACTCGGGGGGGGCTGGGGGAACGTCCACAAGGCACAAGTTCAATAAGATCACCGAACCAACCAAAAAGTCTATTGAGGAGGTAAACAGCCAACGTGTTTCGGGGGGGGCACCCGACCTTCAATGGATTTTGCAGAATATGCTGCTCGCATCCTGATCCTTCACCTGATGAGTGTTGGTCGATCTATCTTGAACCAAGACTCTCTTACCAAGCCCTGATGAAGGGGAGGTGCCAGAGCTGCTGAAACACATTGAATGCTCAATGTCCCCCCAATATAAACCAACAGAAGCTTGGTTGGATTTTGCGGAACCCTGGACTTCATGCCGTGTCAATTATCCACCGTGATCCTGCACCTGATGAGTGTTGGTCGATCTATCTTGAACCAAGACTCTCTTACCAAGCCCTGATGAAGGGGAGGTGCCAGAGCTGCTGAAACACATTGAATGCTCAATGTCCCCCCAATATAAACCAACAGAAGCTTGGTTGGATTTTGCGGAACCCTGGACTTCATGCCGTGTCAATTATCCACCGTGATCCTGCACCTGATGAGTGTTGGTCGATCTATCTTGAACCAAGACTCTCTTACCAAGCCCTGATGAAGGGGAGGTGCCAGAGCTGCTGAAACACATTGAATGCTCAATGTCCCCCCAATATAAACCAACAGAAGCTTGGTTGGATTTTGCGGAACCCTGGACTTCATGCCGTGTCAATTATCCACCGTGATCCTGCACCTGATGAGTGTTGGTCGATCTATCTTGAACCGAGACTCTCTTACCGAGCCCTGATGAAGGGGAAGTCCCAGAGCTCCTGAAACGCTTTGGATGTTCAACGTCACCCCATTATGAACCAATAGAAGCTTGATTGGGTTTGTGGAACCCCGGACTTATCCACCAAGACGCTGCACCTGATGAGTGCCATGGTCGAACCCTTACCCTTTGTCTATGTATTTTTTCCAATTATTCCTCAAACCAAGACTCTCTTTCCAAGCCCTGATGAAGGGTGAGTGCCAGAGCCCCCCGAAATGCGTTGGATGTTCAACATCACCCCATTATAAACCAACAGAATAGAAGCTGGGTTGGATTTGTGGAATCCTGGACTTATCCACCAAGATGCTGCACCTGATGAGTGCCATGGTCCAACCCTTACCCTTCGTCTATCTTCTTTTTTTCCAGTTATTTCTTAAACCAAGACTGATGAAGGGGAAGTTCCAGAGCTGCCGAAACACGTTGGCCGTTTACCGTCACCCCAATATGAACCAATACAGGCTTGGTTGGCCATTGGTTTGACTCTCTTACTAGACGTAGGGTTCTTGTGAACACAGTCAGGCTCCTTGGAACATTAAGTTCTATAAAGTTTCGGGATTGAGGAGTCTGGAGGTAGCTCGGGTGCTCTTATGGACAATGACATAGCTACGAGTAATGGCCTCCATGTGGACATCACTGTCCTCCTCGATGAGGCTCCTCTATAGACCACTTTTTGATTGAGAAGGCTGGAGGTGGCTCGGGTGGTCTTATGGACAATGACGTGGCTATGAATATTGGCCCCCATGCGGACAGCACTGTCCTCCTCGATGAGGCTCCTGTACAGACCACTCTGGGATTGAGAAGGCTGGAGCTGGCTCGGGTGGTCTTATGGACAATGACATAGCTACGAATATTGGCCCCCATGTGGACAGCACTGTCCTCCTCGATGAGGCTCCTGTACAGACCACTCTGGGATTGAGAAGGCTGGAGCTGGCTCGGGTGGTCTTATGGACAATGACGTGGCTATGAATATTGGCCCCCATGCGGACAGCACTGTCCTCCTCGATGAGGCTCCTGTACAGACCACTCTGGGATTGAGAAGGCTGGAGCTGGCTCGGGTGGTCTTATGGACAATGACGTGGCTACGAGTAATGGCCTCCATGTGGAGAGCACTGTCCTCCTCGATGAGGCTCCTGTACAGACCACTCTGGGATTGAGAAGGCTGGAGCTGGCTCGGGTGGTCTTATGGACAATGACGTGGCTACGAGTAATGGCCTCCATGTGGAGAGCACTGTCCTCCTCGATGAGGCTCCTGTACAGACCACTCTGGGATTGAGAAGGCTGGAGCTGGCTCGGGTGGTCTTATGGACAATGACGTGGCTACGAGTAATGGCCTCCATGTGGAGAGCACTGTCCTCCTCGATGAGGCTCCTGTACAGACCACTCTGGGATTGAGAAGGCTGGAGCTGGCTCGGGTGGTCTTATGGACAATGACGTGGCTATGAATATTGGCCCCCATGCGGACAGCACTATCCTCCTCGATGAGGCTCCCGTATAGATCACTACAACTGAGGAGGTGACCCATATAGCTACAGGTTCTGACTATGGCCAGCTCATGTGTCCAAAAAGCCCTCGTGGACAAATATTTTGGCAGCTGGACCAGTTGACATCCTTGTACCGGGGCTGAGCGATGTCTGGCCGGAGTCCTGCTTGATGGTTGAGATTGATGGTGGTAACAAGATCCACGGTCAGGTCCAACGTGAGTGAATTATAGACCTTCCCACTCGGTATGGAACAGAGGTTAAGTCAATTTACTTCTTAAGTGGCTGACGCGGAGCAGAGTTCTATTGATCTGACTTTTTCGTTTTCATCGGTCTGATATGTTGGGATTAATGATCGGGGATTAGGTAACAATAGACTGCCGGCTCTTTCCATGGACTGGCGGTTAATGAAGCATCGGTAATACAATGTGCACCAGATCACGGGGGCCCGGAGCCGGGACCCTAACGAGGTTTTAACTCTCATTAGCGTGACTTGGACTACACTATATTGCCAAAAGTATTGGGCCCCTCCCCCTCCAAATCATTGGATTCAGGTGTTCCGTGACATTTCCCGGCTACTAAATATTCCGCCGCGGTCACCTGTTACTCAGATTATAACAAAGTGGAAGCAACCGGGAACAACAGCAACTCAGCCAGGAAGTGGTCGGCCACGTCACATGACAGAGCGGGGTCAGCGCATGCTGAAGCGCACAGTGCGCAGAAGTCGCCAACTGTCTGCAGAGCCAATAGCTACAGACCTCCAAACTCCATGCGGCCTTCAGATTGGCGCAACAACAGTGCGTAGAGAGCTTCATGGAATGGGTTTCCATGGCCGAGCAGCTGCATCCAAGCCGCACATCACCAAGTGCAATGCAAAGCGTGGGATGCCGCGGTGTAAAGCGCGCCGCCACTGGACTCTAGAGAAGTGGAGGCGTGGTCTCTGGAGGGACCAATCACGCTTCTCTGTCTGGCAATCCGATGGGCGTGTCTGGGTTTGGCGGTTGCCAGGAGAACGGTACTTGCCTGACTGCATTGTGCCAAGTGTAAAGTTTGGGGGAGGGGGGATTATGGGGGGAGGTTGTTTTTCAAGGGTTGGGCTCCACCCCTTAGTCCCAGGGAAGGGAACTCTTAAGGCATCAGCACACCAAGACATTTTGGACAATTTCATGCTCCCAACTTTGTGGGAGGAGTTTGGGGACGGCCCTTTCCTGTTCCAACATGACTGTGCACCAGTGCACAAAGCAAGGTCCATAAAGACATGGATGGGTTGAGTTTGGGGGGGAGGAACGTGACTGGCCGCACAGAGTCCTGACCTCAACCCCATAGAACACCTTTGGGATGAATTAGAGCGGAGACTGCGAGCCCCTCCCCCAACATCAGTACCTGACCTCACAAATGGTCCAAGATTCCCATAGACACACTTCTAAACCTTGTGGACGCCTTCCCAGAAGAGGCGGAGCTGTTATAGCGGCAAAGGGGCGGAGCCAACCCAATACTGAACCCTACAGACTAAGACTGGGATGCCATTAGAGGGCGGAGCCAACCCAATACTGAACCCTACGGACTAAGACTGGGGGGCCATTAAAGTTCATGTGCGTGTAAAGGCGTCCCAATACTTTTGGCAATATAGTGTATATTTCACTGGATCCTGGTGGACAGAGTCAGACCGGGGACACCTTTCCCACTTCCTGTCCTCCCGGGAGTTTTGGCTCATCCTACCCGACTTTGTATTTTCCGGCTCCTCCTGTTACATTGTCCATAATTCATTAAATAACATCAGAGATGGCCCGAGGCCTTCATATGGTCCCATTATAGACATTAGACCACTTCCTCGCAGGTTCTGGAGGGTGAAGTCTAACTTTTATTGGCACCTTAGGTCTTCCAATGCTTTCAAACCATACAGGGCAAGGCATGCCGATCAGTGTACCAGACCACCAAGTCCCTTTCCTTCACAGAGGACTTCTCTATCTAGTACAAGGAAGGGACTTGAGGCAGGTCTGCTGTATCCAGGAATGTAAGTCCTGCCCAGGTCTACCAATCTGCACCCCAAGGTCAGCCATGTTGGCCTAAAACCATAAAGAATAAAATCAGGGTTGGGAGGCCTATGGTTTTTGGAATGGGATGTCCAAAAAAGCTCATATAGGTGTGATGGTCAGGTGTCCACAAACCTTCCTTTTGTTTGGGATCAAAGTGAGGAATCCTTGTGTAAGCTCCACAAGCTGGGGATTGTCTACCTGTCACCATGTTATACCACACAGGAAGGGGGGGTCACATGCTCCACATACCCTGACGTACCAAAAATATATTTTCATTAAAATAATACATGCTCATCTAGCCATGAAGGTTATTGGACAGGAACTTCCTGTTATAGGGTGACAACACTCTGTCCCTTGTCTCCCAGTTGTCCTCCTACGTTGTCACCTTGCCCCATGGGCTTTTGATGGGTAACATAGGGATGGTCTTTTTCTTCTGAGGCCCTCCACCCTTTGCTCTGCCCTGCCTGGCTAAATCACGGGTCCACTGCTTCCAGCCGAGTCTGGTTTGGTTAAGCATTATTGAAATCTCCACCAGAAGCCCATGGGGCAAGGTGACAACGGATGAGGACAGCTGGGAGACAAGGTACAGAGCGTTGTCACCCTATACCAGGAAGTTCCTGTCCAATAACCTTCATGGCTAGATGAGCATGTATTATTTTAACGGCACATTGAGAAATATTGAAGATGACTATTCAAGAGACATCAAACCTGACCTCCGGCCTTGCCTCGGGCTTCCAACTTTAAAGGGTTTCCTTTAAAATCTCTACAATTGTTCCCCAAAGTTTAATTGCTCAGTCACCCCTACTCAGCCCAGCCTTGAGGATACCCATGACTTCCTCCTTGTGTAACGGTCCACCGTCAGGATCCCCCTGGCTTCCGCAGTGTCCCTGGACTATCTCAAGCTTGCGGAGGCTGATGAAGACCAGTAGAAGAAAGGACGTAAAAACCTCCAAAACAGACGCGTGAGCAGCCATGTGCTTTTCATCGGCACCCTCTCCCCGGGTCTATGGAAGGCACGAGCTGGGAAATTTACTGCACGAGGAGCTTCTCGTTCTGTTCCTTTAAACTGAAGCAGAAGAAAAGCTTCTTGGAGGGATCGGCGTGCCATGGAAACGTCTCAGCTCCACCGCAAGGCCCTCACCTCCGTCTTATAGACGAGCAGTCGTTGCCTATTAGCCCGGCACAAGGTGAGGCTCGGCAGTTGGCTTTGATAACGTAACTTATCGGGGAATTGTTTCATTATAAACCTTTTAAGAAGAAGAGAGAGAGAGAGAGACCTGGCCATGTTTTCTGGAGAGCAGAACCTCCAGGGACGGAGTGATGGCTCAGATATGTAAGAATTGGCCCGGAGCCATATCTTAGGTTCTATCTGATGTTCCTGCAGAAAATAAGCAAACGCGACTCAACGGTATATCTCAGGTATGGACGAGTCAGTTCAATATGATTAGACTTCATAGGATACAATACGGGAGGCCGGCTTTATGGTCAGAGGTGCCCATGGCCACACAATTCTAGGTGGATCGTCCTTATGGGTGCCCATGGCTGCACAATTCTAGGTGGACCGTCCTTATCGGTGCCCATGGCCACACAATTCTAGGTGGATCGTCCTTATCGGTGCCCATGGCCACACAATTCTAGGTGGACCGTTCTTATGGGTGCCCATGGCCACACAATTCTAGGTGGATCGTCCTTATGGGTGCCCATGGCTGCACAATTCTAGGTGGACCGTCCTTATCGGTGCCCATGGCCACACAATTCTAGGTGGATCGTCCTTATGGGTGCCCATGGACACACAATTCTAGGTGGACCGTCCTTAAGGGTGCCCATGGCTACACAATTCTAGGTGGATCATCCTTATGGGTGCCCATGGCCACACAATTCTAGGTGGACCATCTTTATGGGTGCCCATGGACACACAATTCTAGGTGGATCGTCCTTATGGGTGCCCATGGACACACAATTCTAGGTGGACCGTCCTTATGGATGCCCATGGGCACACAATTCTAGGTGGACCATCCTTATGGGTGCCCATGGACACACAATTCAAAGAGGACCGTCCTTATGGGTTCCCATGGCCACACAATTCTAGGTGGACCGTCCTTATGGGTGCCCATGGCCACACAATTCTAGGTGGATCGTCCTTATGGGTGCCCATGGACACACAATTCTAGGTGGACCGTCCTTAAGGGTGCCCATGGCTACACAATTCTAGGTGGATCATCCTTATGGGTGCCCATGGCCACACAATTCTAGGTGGACCATCTTTATGGGTGCCCATGGACACACAATTCTAGGTGGATCGTCCTTATGGGTGCCCATGGACACACAATTCTAGGTGGACCGTCCTTATGGATGCCCATGGGCACACAATTCTAGGTGGACCATCCTTATGGGTGCCCATGGACACACAATTCAAAGAGGACCGTCCTTATGAGTTCCCATGGCCACACAATTCTAGGTGGACCGTCCTTATGGGTGCCCATGGCCACACAATTCTAGGTGGACCGTCCTTATGGGTGCCCATGGACACACAATTCTAGGTGGACCGTCCTTATGGATGCCCATGGGCACACAATTCTAGGTGGACCGTCCTTATGGGTGCCCATGGACACACAATTCTAGGTGGACCGTCCTTATGGATGCCCATGGGCACACAATTCTAGGTGGACCGTCCTTATGGGTGCCCATGGACACACAATTCTAGGTGGACCGTCCTTATGGATGCCCATGGGCACACAATTCTAGGTGGACCGTCCTTATGGGTGCCCATGGACACACAATTCTAGGTGGACCGTCCTTATGGATGCCCATGGGCACACAATTCTAGGTGGACCGTCCTTATGGGTGCCCATGGACACACAATTCTAGGTGGACCGTCCTTATGGATGCCCATGGGCACACAATTCTAGGTGGACCGTCCTTATGGGTGCCCATGGACACACAATTCTAGGTGGACCGTCCTTATGGATGCCCATGGGCACACAATTCTAGGTGGACCGTCCTTATGGGTGCCCATGGACACACAATTCTAGGTGGACCGTCCTTATGGGTGGCCATGGCTACACATTTCTAGGTGGACCGTCCTTATGGGTGCCCATGGCAACACAATTCTAGGTGGAACGTCCTTATGGGTGCCCATGGCCACACAATTCTAGGTGGACCGTCTGTATGGGAGCCCATGGACACACAATTCTAGGAGGACCGTCCTTATGGATGCCCATGGCCACACAATTCTGGGTGGACCGTCTGTATGGGAGCCCATGGCCACACAATTCTAGGTGGACCGTTCTTATGGGTGCCCATGGACACACAATTCTAGGTGGATCGTCCTTATGGGTGCCCATGGCCACACAATTCTAGGTGGACCGTCCTTATGGGTGCCCATGGCTACACAATTCTAGGTGGACCGTCCTTATGGGTGCCCATGGCTACACAATTCTAGGTGGACCGTCCTTATGGGTGCCCATGGCTACACAATTCTAGGTGGACCGTCCTTATGGGTGCCCATGGCTACACAATTCTAGGTGGACCGTCCTTATGGGTGCCCATGGCTACACAATTCTAGGTGGACCGTCCTTATGGGTGCCCATGGCTACACAATTCTAGGTGGACCGTCCTTATGGGTGCCCATGGCCACACAATTCTAGGTGGATCGTCCTTATGGGTTCCCATGGCCACACAATTCTAGGTTCCTCATTGGGTAATAAAGATGTATCCCGATCTAGCCGAGGGTCCTTAGGATGTTCGTTATCCTTCCCGTTGTTGAGGACGCCGGGCCACCATGCCAACACCTCATTTAAAATTAATCTGTGCAAACTTCCAGCATGTGACCCACTCCCCCTTCTCCCATGTGATGAAGCTGGTGATTGGACCTCAGCCATGTGGTGGTATCACCTGAGGGTAGGGAATCCAGATGCTTTGTGGCTTGTTATGTGATGAGGTCTTCTTCCTCTGGCGGGACATCAGTGCTGCTCTCCGCACGAATCCACTGTGAATAAAGGATACCTTGGTGATGGGTTCCTCAGGGGCGGGCCCATGACACCCAACACTTACCATAATGTCCTGAGTTACCACGAGGGTCATTCAGAAGACTGAGGACATCTTGTGGAGGAAGTGAAGTAGTGTAGGGTGGAGCTCCCCAGTTTGATCCTGCCAGAAATCCAGAGAGTTCCGGCCTTCCTGTGGTGAGCTGACAATGCGAAAAAGAAATGTCATGTCTGAGTTCTCTCTGTGAACTTCGGAACACCTCCCCCGTATGGTAGAGAGACGATGAGAGGGGAGGTATATAAACGTCCTGTCCTAGAATGACAACTCTGCTCCTCTATGGATACACTACAGTGGGTGTTGTCATCCTTAGACAGGAAGTCTGTTACTGGCAAGATCATAAGGTGACAATAAAGGAGAAAAACAAAAAAAGGAAAACAAATGCAGCCCCCACATATGAGGACTGGAAGGTATA
>NW_017308946.1:5810-7921 GCF_000935625.1 Nanorana parkeri | reverse complement strand
GGGGGGATCCATATTAATGTCCATGGGGGGCAACTCCATATTAATGTCCATGGGGGGCAACTTTATATTAATGGTCATGGGGGGGCAACTCCATATCAATGGCCATTGGGGGCAACTTCATATTAACAGCCATGGGGGGGTGGGCGGAGGGCAACTCCATATTAATGTCCATGGGAGGGTGACTCCATCCTTATATCCATGTTAGGATTGGATATTACGGGACATTACAATTCAGCCCCGCCCCCGCACTCCCTCAAGGAATATAAGACGCCAGCAGGCAACTCCACCTATAACCGAAATTTCCCTTTTGGATGGACTGCCCCTCACCGTACAATCTGATTGTACGACCTCCGTGCAATCCACGTTATTCGACCCGAACAACCCATTCTATGAGACAGACCCTAAACACGTCATGGATGGAGGTCACCATCTGATTGGACGATCCCTGTACAATCTCATTCCAGCTGCCCATACCCTGCAGGAAATCTCTCCATCCCAATGGCAGGTTGCACGGTCTCCGTGGGACCTCTAAGGCCAACCATACTCTATACAATCTGAATTGTACCACCTCCTTCAGATCTGCCATCCACCATGCGATGCAAGGACCTGATTAGATACCAATAGAATGGATGGCTTGGGTCAGTCCTCATATCACATTTTGGTAAAACTAGAAGAGATTGTCCAATCAGATTGCGTGGTCATGGCCAGCTTACAAATTGTACGATCAGATTGTGTGGGTATGGTCAGCCTGTAAGGTGATTGTACGATCAGATTGTATAGTGTATGGCCACTTGTAAAGGTTGTCTGGAGACCTTTCCGCCCTTCGTTAACAATCATCGTCTCATCAATGTCCATCCTTCCGTAGATGGAGCTCTGGGGGCTTTTCCTCTTCTGCATGCCTAATGGGGCTCCTTTGTCCTCCATCAGGGATGCTGAGTGGAGTAGTAGTCCTGTCCCGTGTGGTGGTTGATAGGGGGGTCGGGGGCGGCCATGGGGGACCCATCTGAGAGTTAATAGGGCCGGTTTATTTATTATGAGCTCAGCACGTTGTGTCCCAGGGAGGGAGATGATGGACCGTCTTCCCGGCTCCTCCCATCCACTTGTCTGTACGTCGGGGCAGAAGCCTCCAGAGCTCAGAGCAGAGAGGCAGCAGGAGAGAGCCGGAGTCCTCATCACTGCCTGAGCACTGAGCCATGAGCTGGGGGGAGGGAAACCAGTGATCCCACCGGACTATGGGACCAGAGACTGGACCACGCAAGGTCAGACGCTCCGGGACCGGACCAAGGAGGAACGGATCCCTGAAGACCGGACCACGGAGAACCAGACCCCTGAAGACTGGACCACAGAAGGTTGGACTCCTGAAGACTGGACCACCGAAAGTCAGACCCCCCAGGATCGGACCACAGAGGACCAGACCCCTGATGACTGGACCACCAAAGGTCAGACACCTGATGACTGGACCACCGAAAGTCAGACTCCTGAAGACTGGACCACGGAGAGTCAGACTCCTGAAGACTGCACCACGGAAGGTCGGACCCCTGATGACTGGACCACCAAAGGTCGGACTCCAGATGACTGGACCACCGATGGTCAGACCCTCCAGGACCGGACCACAGAGGACCAGATCCTTGGGGATTAGACCCCCCAGGACCATGAACCTGGAAATGGCACACCCCACCTGCTGGGTACTGGCGACCCTCACCTTCCTCGTCACAGCTGGCACCGCGACCTCCTGCCCCGAATACTGCAGGTGTTACTCCACCTTGGTCCAGTGCCTGGAAACCAACACCGTCACCAACATCTCCCTGCTCCAGAACGTGGAGAATGTCACCGAGCTGTGAGTGTCACTTCACTTCCCTAATCATCGAGCTGGGAAAGTTTGTGTCTGTGTGGGGGGGGGAGAAAGTTCTACAGAGCGCTGGTCCGGTACAGAAAAAAGGTGGAGGGTAGAGGGATGAGAAAGGATGGAGAGAGAGAGAGATAGGGGGGAGAGAGAGAAGGGGGAGAGAGAGAGGGAGAGAAGGGGAGAGAGAGAGGGAGATAGGTGGGAAAGAGAGAGAAGGGGGGAGAGAGAGAGACCGAGAGAGATAGGGGGGAGAGAGAGAAAAGGG
>NW_017308946.1:2374-5307 GCF_000935625.1 Nanorana parkeri | reverse complement strand
TGACACCAAATTCCGGAGAGAAATCCTAAAAATCCCTCCAAGTCCCTGAACTCTGAGCAACAATGTATCTGATTTGTGTCACTCGGCTGGAGATCCTCCAATCATCTCTGACACTGTCCTTCCTCCTGGAGGGTGACTACGTCTGTTCCCCATGGTCCCTGTGTGTGTTGTAGAGTGAGGAGCTGGGAGCAGTGACTACTTTACACCACACACACGGACCATGGGGAACAGACGTAGTCACCCTCCAGGAGGAAGGACAGTGTCAGAGATGATTGGAGGATCTCCAGCCGAGTGACACAAATCAGATACATTGTTGCTCAGAGTTCAGGGACTTGGAGGGATTTTTAGGATTTCTCTCCGGAATTTGGTGTCATTGTAATAAGATAAATAGAGAGATTTGTATATTTAATATATGAATAAAAAGATAGAAATTAGATACATATGGGTGGGTAGATTGACAGAGAAAGAGAGAGATAGATAATAGATAGATAGATAGATAGATAGATAGATAGATAGATAGATAGATAGATAGATAGATAGATAGATAGATAGATAATAGATAGATAGATAATAGATAGATAGATAGATAGATAATAGAGAGAGAGATAAAAGGTGGCAGTTGGGTCACTTACGGTTACATTTTTTACGTGTTTTCTCAGTAAAACTACAAAAAGAAACGTTTGACTATAACCGCCATCAGCCCCCCAATCCCCCAATATCTGTTATTGTATTCTATTACCCCCGGAATATTCTGTCCTCCTCCCCGTGTGCGGCCAGACCTCCAATCTCATGACTTGTGGTGTTTTCTGTATTATCTGCACTCCCGGTACTGACCGCCGGCCGATGATGAGGATTATACATTAGTATTATTATCAGACTGGTGCGATTTGTTTCGTTCCAAATCAAAATTCGGACATTTGGACAAATCTGAATTTAATAACAAAAATAATACTGAACGGGTCATGTGACTTTTCCGGTGTTTTTCGGTTTAATGCCTCCGGATGGGTGTGAACGGGAATTTTTCGTTATGACAACATGGGAGCCGTATACATATAATACTAAAGCTGAGGCTCCTCCCAGACCCCAATGGCATTTGGGATCCGAATTTCAGAATCCCGAAATAACGAAAACATCCGAACCAAATTTCTCCGCAGCGTCCCGTCCCGTGTAATGCTGAGGGGGGGAGGGGGAGTAGTACTGCGCTGGCAGAACGCCGTGTGCCCTCACTAAGGGTTAAAGATCTCAAGGATCAGGTGATACATTGTATGTTAATTAAGGGAAACTGACTCCGCCCACTTTCACCTTTAGTGACACATTGTATGTTAACAAGAATAAACTGTCTCCGCCCCCTCAGTGTCCCGCCCACTTTTACCTTTAGTGATACATTGTATGTTCATGAGAGGAAGCTGACTCCGACCTCTCGGAATCACCGAGTGATTGATTACATTGATGCCTCCAGTCGTCCCTTTTAACGCTCCGACCGCAGAGAGCCGAGGAGTTGGGTTTCCGCTCCCTCGGGGGCCCCCCTTGTGATTGGCCCCAAAGTGTGAGTCAAGGCTTTGTGTGTGAGGTCTGCCCGTGATCGACCCGAGGACAACACCTGTGAATCCGGTCCTGTGCACATTCACGAGGGGTGAACCCCGGGCAAGACACGCATTCATCAATATCTTATCAATACCTGAATGTGAGCCGGTATCAGCCTCTTGTACAGCAGGGCCGGAGTGTGAGAAGCAGCACAAGGAGCCAATCAGATCATGTATCAGTAAGATGCATGCTGCCGGAAGGAGAGAGCAGAGTGACAGTTACGTGAGCTCATCACTGCGCTGCTTCTCCTGTCACTGTCCAGTCGGGGGACCAGGACGGCCTGGGCTCAGAGGAAGTGGGTTGAGCAATGCTAGCCGTCAAAGGGACGGGTCAGCCAGGTGTTTTCCGCATGCGCATGTGTGGACAAGCTACATGCCGGCAGGAGGAGAGAGCAGAGCGTCGGTTCATCCGTCTGCAGGGCCCAGAAAATGTCGTAAATCTCTCTGCAACGCGCCAATCCAATTTACCTAAAAAATAGTGAAAATTAAAATACCCAAAAGGAACAAATGATATCGTTTTTATTGTTCTATTCGGACAAGTGGGAGGGGCTAAAAGGAAGAACATCTCCCGCACGTGTCTCCCGAGGCCGCTGTGAGCTGCGCTGTGCACGAGCCAAATCGTGGTATTTGTACATCTTCTCGCCTGTGCGCCGAGAGACGGATCCCGGGGATCACTCCGAGGAAGGGAAGCCGGATGATTGAACGCGACGCCGGAGCCAATCCGTAGGCTGCGTCCGGTTCGCCCCGGGGCCGCAATCAAGACCGCGGTGTTTACGCCCCCTTCCTGCCCCGCCCATTTTTCAGCGTTCGGCGCTGCGGTACTTTGACTGACGTTTATTGCGTCACGCAACGCTAGACTGACACGGATTTTATACCATTTTTGGGGGGCAGATAGAGCTTTCTTTTGGGGGTATTTAATCAGCACTGCGGGGGAGGGGCGGGTTTTTTTTTTACTATATTTCAGAAAAATTACTGAAAATTCTGGAAATTTTTTTTTTTTCCCCCATTATGTTAGGAAACATTTTTTATTACCCAATTTTTTGGTAAAATATAAAAAGCGGGGTCGCGTCGGGTAAATAGACACCAAACATGTCAAGCGTAAAAATTGCGTGCGTCCGCGAAATCGCAAAGAAACTACAATACCCAAAATTGGCCGCAGGCGACGCTTTGAAAGCTTTTTACCGCTCATCAGTTTCGTGTTATCGGCGATTGACGGGCCGAGAATTATCGCTCGCGCTGCGACGTCCGCGGCGATATGTAACATGTGCGGCGTAACGGGCGCAGTCGTCGTTATCGCAGGTATGCGCACCCGACGCATGTTTGCATGCGTGTATGTATGGGTGGGGGGGG
>NW_017308946.1:1272-1626 GCF_000935625.1 Nanorana parkeri | reverse complement strand
TTTTTTTTTTTTTTACAACGGCCGGCACTGAGGTGGTTAATGTCACTTTGCTGCAACGAAAATTCGTCCGCAGACGAAAACGTGCACAGACTGCCGCTAACGGATTTCGTTTTTCGGAAATCCGGATCCGTTTTCATTCCTCGTTTCTGTTGTACGGAAATCCGGATGCATCCAAATCTCCGAATATTACGAACGTTCGCCCGGAACGAAATCGCACATGTCTATGACTTTTTTTGGGGGGGATCGGGGGCGGGTGTCCACAGGCCCGGCGCTACCGCAAGGCAACGCAAGCGGCCGCCTGAGGGCGCTGGAGGGTGAGGGCGGAAAAAACAGGGCATTTTGACTTGTACTTGT
>NW_017308946.1:0-232 GCF_000935625.1 Nanorana parkeri | reverse complement strand
GAAATAAAAACATAAATGTAATCTATTTAATTTAAAGAAATACAATTTTTGATTTAATGTATTTAATATAATCTAAATCTCATGATTTTGCCCGAATGTTAATCTAATTTATTTCACTGGCTTTGTTGGCTTTTGGTTGATTTATGAATGGAGGCGGATTGCGTGGTTTTTGGGCTTTTGTCTAGATAATTATTTATTTTTTTATCTGAATTGACGGACGCCGGGAATGTTG
>NW_017308945.1:118799-119041 GCF_000935625.1 Nanorana parkeri | reverse complement strand
TTAGTGCTGCTGCTCCAATAAACCTTTTTACTTTACAGTTTAGTGCTGCTGCTGCTCCAATAAACCTTTTTACTTTACAGTTTGTGTCTTGGTTAAAATTTACATCCTTGACGAACCAACATTAGTGTTTATGTATGTTAGAACTAGATTAAGCCTACAAGCAGCATTGAGGAAAGGGCCTTTTGAGGCAGCTGCATGGGCAAGTTTCCACACAACCCCAAGTACTTTGGGTCATATGCATG
>NW_017308945.1:118511-118757 GCF_000935625.1 Nanorana parkeri | reverse complement strand
TGAGTTAAGGTGCCCATACACCTTACGATTGTCGTACGATAATCGTATGCGATCGAGTTTTCGTACGACAATCGTAGCATGTGAATGTAGTGGCTGACCGATATTACTGTACAATCGTACGACTTTTGTCTTTTGACCGTGTTTGAAAATCTCCATGCAGTCGTACGATAATCCTACATAGCTAGTCGAAACAAGGTGGGACACTCGGTCGTACGATCGATTTATGTATCGTCCGAATATTTTTGT
>NW_017308945.1:112076-112296 GCF_000935625.1 Nanorana parkeri | reverse complement strand
TGGGGTCCCCCCTATCAGTCCTACCAGACCCCTGATCCGAGACCCCTGATCCGAGCACTGAAGGGTTAACTCCAATGTGAATTGACAACACCAGACTTGTGAAAAAATCCTTTATTCACACACAAAACAAACATGCCGTTTTTGACAAATCCTTTAACCTCTTGCCGTCCGCCTTAGTAAAAAAACGGACGGACGGCACTGCAGCATCTGCGGGTTGCCG
>NW_017308945.1:82666-112018 GCF_000935625.1 Nanorana parkeri | reverse complement strand
GTTTTTTTTTTTAAATTTCGGTAATTTTTCCTTAATATAGTAAAAAAATAAAACCCCCAGTGGTGAATAAATACCACCAAAAGAAAGCTCTATCTGTCCCCAAAAAAGGGTATAAAATTCATTTCAGTACAGCGCTGCATGACGGAATAAATGTCAGTTAAAGTACCGCAGCGCTGAATACTGAAAAATGGCCTGGATGGGAAGGGGGTTTAACACCGCGGATGTCAACTGGTTAATCTGTGGAAAATAAAAAAACAAAAGGCTCCATCGATGTAATCCAGCGTCAATCACGATGCAGGAGCCCCGCCGGCATGGAAAAAAGTAAAAACCCCCGCCGCACGACACCCGCCCGACCGCGACGACAATCCGCTGCAGAATGTCATTGCTGATCGTTATGTCTCTAGATGGGCGGAGCCAGCCGTGACGTCACAGGATTCCAGTAATAAATACCCATTCTTAGAAATGTTTTTTTTTTGTTGCAGCACTGTGCACAGGTTTTTTTTTTTTAATTGCTGCTCGCTTGCTTGGCTAATGAAAATTGCATTGCTTAGGGAGTTGCTACATTCGTGTTTTTAATTTAATAAGTAAAATGATGACATACACATCACTTAGTGAACCTTATTAAAACAGTAAGCACAAAGCCAGTATTATGATATTGTGATATTCAACATGCATGGCAAACTAGGTCTGCAACGTATGCATTGTAATATCAGTGTTTGAATGCCAGATAGGTTTCAGGATTATAATGGCTATGCCTCTGAGCCTGCAATGCAAGCATATTATTGAAATGTAACCCTGCTCTTGTTCATTTGGTTTAGTAAATCAAGCCTGACTTCTGCAGATGGAATGTTTTCTTTACTGGCATTACATTAGTTCTTATTAATTTATCAGTCCTATTTTGCTCTGATTAATTGTAAAAATAAAATAGAGCTAGGCACACAGTTATTGACTTATGGTTAGGCTTAAGTTTAAAGTTAGAGCTAAGCGTAGGCTACAGTTGTTAACTTCAAGAAACGGCTTTGTGGCAAAATACTTCCATTGTATATCAATTTTTGTTCCTTTTTTCCAAAAAATAAAAAATAAAACTAAAAAATTGAATGTTAGTGCCACATTACAATTACTCTTTTAACTGTGATATAGAATATTCGTGTAGATTACTCCAGTTATCGCCCATGCTCCAAAGACATGCTGGAAGGTTAATTTGTCTCCTGTCTAAATTGGCCCTCATATGTATATGAGATAGGGACCTTAGATTGTAAGATCCTCGAGGGCAGGGACTGATGCTACATGCTGATTGGCCAGGAAGCTGGCTCTCCGGCCAATCAGCATGGAGCCAGTTAAACAGACTGGAGCCAACTTCCCGGGCAATCAAGAAGTGGGGCGGCGGGTAATTACATGTCTTCAAGAGATATGAAAAACAATTTATCTACTTGGGTCAACATCTCCCAAAAACTGCAATATTATATGGGTTATTCACAAAAGGTGTGAAGAGTTTGGAGAAGGCAGGAGAAGTGAACAATCTAGGCCAAAATAGCTGATTTTGAAAGATTCTCCAATTCAGTTCACTTTCCAGTTCAGCTATGTTGTCTTAGATTGTTCACTTCTACTGCTTTCTCCAAACCCTTCACCCTTTTGAGAATAACCCTGTATATTTCAAGTGGACTATCACTTTAATGGCTTTTTACTGTTACATGAAACAGAATAAAAACTTGTGTTGAAACATTGACTTTTAAAAGAACTGTTGCCCCAGTGTATCTTTCAGCAGCTGTTCAGCACAGTTTAACAGAATAATTATTCTGATAAAATGACCTTTTTTCCTCCTGAAAAATCTCTTTCAGTAGAAAACTATTTCAAGTGAATATAAGATGTCCTTCACCAACCCTCTACTTCCCTGAGTAATTTATCCTGTGAATTGTGATTGTTCTGTCCTCGCCTTGATGTCTCCTCTTCTCATGTCCCCTGTGCACTTTTTTGCCCCAGTGCATTCGATTGAAGTCTATTATACTTACCCCCCAATGAGAGGGGGCTGAACTGCACAACACGCATTGCTTCAGTCTCTTGAAAAAAAAAAGATCTCTACTTTACATACATAAATATGTGATGAAATGGAGATTTTATTCATGACAGATAGTCTTTCAATATCCAGTTGTACATTTTTTTCCTTATTAAACATTAAGACGTGTTTATTTCTTCTGACACAAAGCATATGTTTTGTATAATTTCCGTTTGCCTGTGGTTGCTGCTCTAATAACTAAATGCTGATTCAATAAAGGTAAATGAACATTTTAAATACATGTACATTTTCTGATATAAAGATCTGATATTTCTTGGCAGAAAAGTGTACCAGTAATGCTGTGGGTAAAGGGAGTGAACAAATCGTGTTCACTCTTCTAAATAGTAGAATCTGGTAAAACATTTCTAGTTATATTGGCAGAGTACAGATTGTGTCTCTCTGGACACATTTTTGGCTGTCTCTATGATTTTGACTTTGTGTCTGGTTGTTTCAGTACCAGTACCAATTGTCTCTGCAAACACATTTCTGGTTGTTTAGGACACTGTTCTGTGGACACTTTTACTTTTTAATGATAATTTATTAAAACGTTACTTCTAATGTGTTTATTTCCCTTTTATTTGTGCAATTCTATTTTTCAGTAGTTAATAAATATTATTCCATTGCATGTATGATTACAGTGCAGGCGTTTTGTTTGAATACATGGTGCAAAAGGTAGTTGTCCCTAAAAATAAGCAAAAATCATCTACAAGCCTTGAGAGCTGGAATGCATATGTGTTCCAGAATCCAGACCTCCTTATATAATTAAGTCCACCCAGCCCACACATCCTTGCTGGCACTTTGATGACAAAAAGACTAGGGTGGTGTTCAAACCCTATGGATAAACACTAAAGAGTATGCACTAAAATTGAATGTATAATGAAAGTAGTATTAAAGACTGATCGTTTTTTACCTTTCTGCATTAAGGTAAAAAACGATAAGTATCTTTTTGTGTTCCCCGCCCCCCCTTCCCCCACACTTACCTGTCAGTGCTGTCAACGCCGCTGATCCCCGAAGCGATCCTCCCATTCCCGATCTTCCTGGTTGCGGGGGGGATACTGAGGGCAGAGGAGCCATAGGCTCCTCTTGCCGTCAAACCCCCTTTAGGGAGGAAATGAGGGGCATGGCCTGCAGCTATGGATGCACACAGCCACTGCGGGAACACACATGCACGCGTGCCTCCATAGCAGCCGCTTAGTTGAGGGTGGCACGCGTGCAGGGGGCGGGGTACTGAGCGCTGCGGGGACACACTAGAAAACGAGGAATAGAAGCTTTTTAAAGAAAAAGAACAGGTCATTTATAAGAAGGTGGGCCTCCTAGATGGAAAAAAAAACAACAAAACAACTGAAGCTTTAATATCACTTTAAACTCCCCCTTAGAACAAGCATAACAAAACCATGTGTTGTATTTCAGGGGCAAAATTACAATTGAAAAACATCCCAGGATCCCCGAAAACATTTATACTCCAGTAATTTGTTAAAACATTGGAAAAGCTGGAGTACGGTTAATGCCAGTAATTCAAATACACCTTTTAGTGTAATATCACATAAATGGTTAAAACAGCTCATCATATTGAAAATGTTCATATGAAATTTTCCCTGAATATTTTCAGAGCCCAAGCTTATAAAACAAAAGGTGGTAGCATTTAACATTGCCAAGGTGAGATGGGATATAATTCCCAGTACTCTTCTTAAGAGTGTTGCTTGTTGTTTTCATAATTACATCCTTTTAAAGGCTTATGGATTACACTTAAGTGCAGCAGTAATGGTGACACTGACTTTTAAATTTTTGCTATACATTCTGCAACTAACAAGAAGAGCTCTCTATAGAATCATCGTAAACAGCACAAGAACTAAACAGTGAATGCAATTTTCAGAGGTCACTATTCGTTTAGATTTATATAAAACAGAAAAGTCCTTATGTGACTTTCAAACTTGAATTGCTCTGCTGCATGTGTTATAAGCCCAGAGCACATCTTCCACACTTCCTTTAACAGAGAAAAACTCTTATATATATATATATACACACACACACTAAAACCTCCATACATATTTGGATGCATTACAATTCTGAGGGTTCAAATACAAGGTGTGATTATAGGACATTAAATTTTATGTCTAATGTGCTGAAAAAGGTTCATCACTGGAATATAATATCAACTATTGTCAATCATTAGCTGGCAAAGCAAAACAATCTGACCACATCTGTGGTACAATTTGCACCGTTGTTGTCTTTTAAATGATATTGGGTGTCCAGTTAGTTCCAGTTCTGTTAACGTGTACCCCTTAATGGGTAGCTCTTTTACCAAGAGTTGCAGGCGCAGACCTCTGGGACCCACTAGGACTTTTCTCCCCACACTGGCAGATGTTTAACTGGCAAGTGTTTTTAAGAGATCATTCCTTTTATGTAGATCTTTACCATTTGAGCTATACATGACACAAATGTCACGAGCAATGTTCCAAATAATGATTTTCCTTGATAATATTGGGCTGGCAATACGTTTTAAGACTGTGCAACTGGACAAAATAAGGTGCACATTGCAGCACTGAACCTTGTAGTCATAGCTCCTGAACTCATAGATTTGACTTTAAAGTGTAAAGCAAATATAAAATTAATAATTATAAAAATAATCTTAGTTTTAAGATGTGTCTGTGTAGCAGGCCTTGCAAGCTTCTCTCTCAATTTCCAAGTGGCAGGAAACTCTGTCCCCAAAGAAGGGCAACAAATACAGCCTCCCTATGTAACATGTATTGCTTCTAAATCCCCTTTGCATGCAATACTTCTGGATGCCCTAACCCTGTGTAAGGACAGGCAGTGTTCAAATCCAGTTTACAACTGATAATGAAATCTGCCAGCACAGTACAGACAGGGTTAATTATGCTATCACCAACCTGCCCATCACCTTCCAGAAACATATGTACTGAGTTTTGCCCATTGCTAAACTCAGTACAGAGAAAAACCTTTCTTTTAGAATAGAGCACATACTGTGCAAGTAGGAATTTAAAAAAGTACACTATATGAATAAGAAACATGACAAATATAAAAATGGTGTTATCCCTGTTTGGATGTAAACGTAGAAATGCACTTTAAGGGAGTTATATTAGTTGTGGGTCATTTTAATTTTACATTTTTTAAATGACTCTTACCTGCAACAGCCTCCCAGCCTTCCTGTCTTAGAATGTTCTGACAAGCCAAGCTATGGCCACCCAACTGATAATGCAGAAGTTTGCCTGCCCCTTCCCGCCTCCTTTAAATTCCTATTGGCTAATGAGGTTTTCCATCATAGTTTACAGTGCTTTAGAAATAAATATTTATTGTAGAGTGGGTAGAAGTCACTGGTCTGATTCATTGACTACATTTGTGTGTGTAAACTTCAGTTTGATCCACCAATCTCTGTAAACAATAGGCTGTTTTCAAGCAGATAGGGATAGCCTAGAAAACATTTGAAAATGAAGATAGAGCTCCATATGCTGCCCGGATATAAAAATGAAATATTTACCTGAATAAAAAATATATGTTATTTTTAGCACTGACATCAAATACAGTATGTACAAAACGGCCATACATTTTCTCTAACTTAAACACGTTGTTTAACGCGTTGCAGGTAAAACGCAGATGCTCAAGTGTTGGTAACAAAAACATCTCAATGGAAATGAAAAAAGCTAAGGACATATTGTATATATTTACTGAAAGCTTTCTAACGATATTTAAACTGTGCTATGCAAACTTATATGTATTCCTTTTTTCCTTGTTCCCATCATTCCCTGAACACCAGAGATAATTTCAGATCAAGTAGGCTATGAGAGCAACAGCCCTGGCTGTTCAAAGACAAGAAAAGAGGCAAAATTGAGTGACACATAAAACTGCCGTCTGTCTTGTCTGTTGTTGAAACATACTCATATTTAATACATCTGAAATGTATGGCAGTGGTGTTTAGCCTTCAGGCAGGTCAGCATGTTTTAAGATGAGAGATAGAGAATCAAGTGAAATAACCACAGGCCCAGAAAAGGAAGGTCTCATACTTAAAGTAGTAATAAACTCTCAAACTTCTCTTAAAAATAATTGCAGGTAAAGCCAATGTATATTGTCCAGCAAAAGTATTTCTTTAAATATTTTGCCCAAGCGCCTACATACATCATGTTTCCAAACAGCTGGCTTCAACTCTTAGCTCCACTACCCTGAACTTCCTGTCCAGTACAAAGTCCCAAGGGACAGCACAGTCTCCCCCAGCTGTCCATCTACTAGCTTGGAAAAAAGGGAGGAAGGAGGAGTGGTGAGCAGGGAACAGAAGTGTGTCTTGCCTTGCTGTGTCTGTGGTTGTGGAGACACGCATACCTTACTAGCACACCAAGGGTGGTTCTATAGGACCCTGCATGGGAAAGGAGCCCCCCTAAAACAGGATATCAAGACCCGGGCTCAGGGGACCAGCTGATTCAGCAGGAAACTAAAACTTTTAAACATTAAGAAGCAGCATCCATTGTAAGTGATTTAATTAGCATTTGAAATAGCATAAAAACATTTTGACTTTTTGTTATCACTTTAAGAGTGAAGCAGCTATACTCCAGAACAGAACCAAAGACTAATGACAGAGAAAAAGAAAACGTTGTTAATAAAAGGTAATTTTCGGGTGCCTGAAAGTCATTTTAGTGTTTGATTATTTGATAATGGCTCCTATTTAAGCAGTGGCTGGCTAAATGTTCTTGGCAGATTACTCTAATGCTTGTGATTCAGGGCAAAAGAAAAATGGCATTTTAATAAACCTTTTGTAAAGGTGTTTTTGAGTTTCAAAAAATATGTCCAGGTAATAATTCTTACAGAGACTGCCATGGAGCCAGATAAAGACTTCCTGGCACAGAATATTAGGTATGTTAGATTATGCACAATAAATGTAGGCCTGTGAGCTTAGAGAATGAACTATAGAAGACAGCATGGGGTTTAATTTATACCCAAAGCTACTGTTCAATTGCACACATCACCAAACAAGAGAAAATAATTACATTTTCATGTTTGCTCATCCATAAAGAACCTTGTGACTCTTCTTAACATTCCCCTTTTATCTGGAGATCTACTGAAAAAGCTGCAGATTTCCTGAATGGGCAGAATAAGAAATCAAGATAAGGAGAAAGTTATACTAATTTGTATATACTGAGGCTTGATATTGCCCCCTCTTTCACTGCTGCCCAGGGTAACGGTCAACTGTACCTATAACATCAATATCCCGCAACATTGGTGTCAGGCACCGCAATGATAACCCCCAACATTTATCAGTAAATACAGTAATAACCCCCAACATTGGTGTCAGTGGGTGCAATAATAACTGCCAGCATCCGTGCCAGTTGCAGTACTATTAACCACCCCTCTTCACTGGTGGTTATTGCTGTGTTGGTAACCCCCCCTTTCCATTGCTGGCCAGTGACAGTCCTGTTAACCCCCCTGCCTTTGCCTTGCTGACTAGTGGCAGTGCTGTTAACCCCCCTGCCTTTGCCTTGCTGACTAGTGGCAGTGCTGTTAACTCCTCTTTTGCATTTCTGGTCAGTGGCAGTGCTGTTATCCCCACTCCCCTATTGCTGTTCAGTGGAAGTGCTGTCTCCCCTCCCCTACTGAAGGTAAGTAGCAAGGCTGTTAACCTCTCTCCCTCCTGAGCACCCCTCTGCCACTTTTCAAAAGTGTTGCAGATTCTTGTGATGAGGAGTGTGCTGCTTGCCTATCCTCCCACCCCACATAAACACACTGCACCTGGGGCTGATGCAGCTCCTGCCCATTTCCCCCCTTATCCTGACCCTGTGTGCAATCAGTGAGTGCACAGTTGGTCTCATCCTTTTTTAGGGCTTCGTGTTAGCACTGCACACATTATAGATACACCATGGATACCATTACGGTAAATACAGCCTGTAAACTGTTAACATTTTCAAAAGGTAAGCTTTGCTAACAATTGCAGCTGTATGGTTTGGTCATAAATGAACATTTTAGTTAGCTCTCTGCATTGAGATATTAGTAGGCACCCTCCATAGAAAAATCAAACTCTGCTATAGTTGGTAAACCTACATTGTGATTCTTTTCACCGAAGGTCTGCTGTACGGGGCTATTCAGCAGCCAAAGTGCTCAGCCAAGCCGGAGCATATGCGCTTGGCTCGGCTGGGCCGAAGACACAGCCGAAGCGGGGAGAACTGTCTGCCGAAGCAGACCATTATCCCTGCAAAGTGTAAACAAATAGGATAATAAAAAATAAGTGGGGTCACCTTCCTAATTCCTACCAGACACTTTAGGTCTGGTAGGAATGTTAGGAGGGACTCCCCAAGTTAAAAATAAAAAATAGTGCATGGGGTTCCCCCCAAAAGTCTTACCAGGCCCGTTAGGTCTGGGTAGGAATTTTAAGGGGGAACTCCACTGCCAAAAAATGGGGTGAAAAATTGTGCGGTCCCCTGAAATTTCCATCCAGACCCTTAATCCAGGCACTGGCCTAGCAGTGCAGGGGGGGGGGGGGGGGGGGGAATGAGCGAGCGCCCCCCCTCCCTGCACCATACCAGGCTACATGCCCCTTCGGGAGGGTGCTTTTCTAGGGATCCCCCCTTTAAAAGCACCTTGTCCCCATGCCAATGGGAACAAGGGCCTCTTCCACACAACCCTGACCCGGTGGTTGTGGGGGTCTGCGGGCAGGGGTGCTTATTTGCATCAGGGTACTCCCTTTCATAAAGGGGAACCCAGATGCTGCCCCCTCTTGTGAATGAGTAATGGGTACTCATTCACTAAAGGATTAAATTAAAATGTAAACAAACACACCAGACTTGTAGAAAAAATACTTTAATTGAACAAAAAACCCAACCAAAGTTTTTTTGGGCTATTACTTTAATTTAAAAAAAAAAAAAAAAAACAATGTAAAAAAAATGATCAAACAATGTAGTTCAAGGTCAATCACATCGTCCAGCAATGTCCATGCTGCCGGCACCTCGTGGAAAAAAAAGAAAATGCGGACATTTTGACAGGTGGCAGCGAATGACAACAAATGGGTGGAGTTGCCTGGGATTTGTTGTCATGCAATGACAGGCCACTGTCCTCAGGTCAATTTTTTTTTTCTGCTCGCTACCTCTGAGGTATTCACTCACTGCTGTTCGGTTCCTATGAGAATAGGGGCAAACAGCAGTGAGTGAACTGCCGTACGCTTGCCTAAGCCGATCCAGATGTTGGATGTTCATGCAAAGTATATATACTGTATTACAAGTACCAATGAATTTACATCATGAAGGCTGTGAACATGACTACTGACAAGAAATCCTGATCGTTATCAGTTGTCACCCACTGCAGGATAAAACAATTACAAAAGTATCGGGATTTAAAGGTCCTTTTCACACGTCCAATCAGGAGGGGATCCGTGCAAGGATCCCCACCTGATCAGAACAGATGTCACTGTTGTGACATCTGGGTCTGTCCAATTACCGGACCAATTTGAGTGACAGGTGTGCAGCAGTATGTCAGTTTTGTCATAGTTTTATTATCACTCTATGAGGGAAATTTTGTACATGGGGATTTATATGTTTGGCTTTAAATTTATGAAAGTGTCGTGGATTGGGAGGGCCAATGTACTCAAAATGGATATTCTACCCAAAATACTATATAGGTTTCAAACAGTACCCATACAGCTTCCAAGATCTTTTTTCCAAAAACTTAAAACGGCAGCAATACAATTTATATGGGCTAACAAAACCCCTCGGATTAGCTTCAAGGTGTTAACCAGATCAAAACAAAGAGGAGGTCTGGGAATACCGGACTTCACCTTATATCATAAAGCAGCATTACTAATAAGAATGTTTGATTGGATCAATAGCAATCAGGTTAAGGTGGGAGTAAACTTGGAGACAAATTTACCTAGTATTCATCTGAAGAACATCCCAGGGCTGGCAGCTGGTGCCAGACCACATATGTCTACCATGCCATATTTAGCTAAACCGGTATTAAGAATATGGGATAGATCTATGCATAAATATAATTTATCTTCTATTCCAGGTCCCATGACTCCAATAGCAGGGAACCCACAATTTCCACCAGGTATGCAGGCGTCCTCTTTCCTAAACATTGAGAATTTCCCCCATGCACAGATATGGCAGGGTTTAACCCCTCGGATTAGCTTCAAGGTGTTAACCAGATCAAAACAAAGAGGAGGTCTGGGAATACCGGACTTCACCTTATATCATAAAGCAGCATTACTAATAAGAATGTTTGATTGGATCAATAGCAATCAGGTTAAGGTGGGAGTAAACTTGGAGACAAATTTACCTAGTATTCATCTGAAGAACATCCCAGGGCTGGCAGCTGGTGCCAGACCACATATGTCTACCATGCCATATTTAGCTAAACCGGTATTAAGAATATGGGATAGATCTATGCATAAATATAATTTATCTTCTATTCCAGGTCCCATGACTCCAATAGCAGGGAACCCACAATTTCCACCAGGTATGCAGGCGTCCTCTTTCCTAAACATTGAGAATTTCCCCCATGCACAGATATGGCAGGTTTTAGAGATAGGTAAAGAAGCCCTAAAACCAGAGTTTAAACCGGAGGGACAAAACAACGGAAAGTTATGGATGGAGGCAACTCAATTAACAGACTATATCAGACATCTAAGGGCATACAAACCTCTTAACAGAACTAAATCTGGAGAATAACCCCACAATTGCAGTACTATCCTTGATCCCTGGTCCTATAAAAAAGATAAACACATATATTCTGAGATTTGCGTTGGCTGCAGCAAGAGTCAACATATCACGGGGTTGGAAATCAAGGATTCCTCCCTCACTTGAGAAATGGGAGACCACGATGGAAGAAATAAGATACATGGAGGAATTATTTGCAAAAGATAATGGTAAAATTGACAAACATAAGTATATATGGGAAGAATGGGAGTCTTATAGAAAGTCCGAAGTATTCAGGAGCTTGATAATGAAAGATAGGGAGGAAAGGAAGAGACATAGAGATGAAACCCCTATGGGGTCTGTGGAAACATAATGGCCAATAAGTGAACGGCTAAACTTTAAACAACATTTGGATTTATTGTTTTATAATGGATCATAAACGCATTTGACCTATATGTATGGAAGTAAGGGGAAGAAGGAGGATAGAATATGTGGAGAAGGGAAGTCCGAAGGTGACTGGACACATTTATTTAAAAGTAAAGATGGGGTAGGAGGTCAGCAAGGTACATTTCGGAGACTCGTGGTAGTGCTAATAAAAAAAAAAGTCATTATGTAACCTTTTAAGATGTAACAACAAAATTACAATTTCTGTTAATACACGTGAATGACCTTGTATACTGTATAGCACTTGGTGTATAATAAATATAATCAGTATGGATTCTTGCTTTCTTAAACTGATATTAGCTCTCTTCTTTTCACAGGGCATTGTTTCTTGATTCTTAAATAGTAGAATTTATTTATTTGTATGTATTTTATTTGTGTCATGCTCTGGTAGATTCTGTTGTAGTATATTTAGAATTACACTGTGTGATTACCTTTAATTATATTCTTACTATTAAAAAGTTTATTAAAAAAGTAATTTTGAGTTGTAATTAGTGCATGGCTACTATACTGCTGCCAAGAAGAATGTAGGAATCAGTACATTAATGTGCCATTTTCATGCTCACAATATGAGACTATAGCATGGCAATGATATATTTCATCCCAAGTGATATTTTGTAAAGCTAGACAGAATGACAGCTCCAGAAATGAGAGGCATAATGTATTCCTGCTGTGTTTTATTGCTCATAACTCCACTTTAACATGAGCAAAGGTACTGAACTGTAAGAGGTTCAACAGCAATGCTCAACTTTCACAAGTCTTACGTACAGGAAAACTATCACAATATGTCTCCCTGAATATCCTTTTCCAAGTTTGAAGACATTTGTCTTACAGATCACTGCAGCCATAGAGGTTTATCACTAAAGTCACAAACTTGCAATAAACCGAACATTTTCAACTATAAAATAGAAACTTTCCCCTTCGTTCTGTTCTTGAGATGCTAGCGAGTTTTATATCTATGCAATAAAAAATAATATTTTCTGATAATATTCGTTGTCCAAGCAGTTTTGGAATCGCATAAAGAAGTTTGTCATCTTTTAGTACCAGAATAAAAAATAATAGAAACTTTACAATTAAAATGAAAAGGTTACAAAAAAGTTCAAACTGATTTTGTACAATAGTTACCAAAATGTTATCTCTGATGCCAGTTCTTTTATTTTTTTTATTATTTGAAGCTACTACATGTGCAGTAAATAATTTACTTGCACTGGTAACATTTTCATGACTACAGTATTAGGGGTGATGTGCACAAGGAGTCATTTTTACAATGTTCCTGCGAATTTTAAAGGGAATGTATAATTTGTTGTTTTTTTTCCCTTTACAAATGCAATAAAGAAAAAAATACAGCCATATATAAACTAGTTTGTCTGATGTTTGAAAAACTTTGTATATGTAGCGTGTAATTATATATGTACTGTATATGGGGCAGCCATTTTTGTTTATTACATATACAATCTCTGATTTATGCTTTACAATGCTACAATGCTGATTTATGCTTTACAGAGCTACATTCGGCTTTATTGCGCCTCCTCACAATGTAAATCACTCGGTTTGACTTTGCAAAATGAATGTTTACTTAGCTTAGTGAAAATGCATTCAGTTCAATCATGCAAGCATCCAATAATGTGAGCATTTAAAGTTAACACAGCTTCACCTAGTATATTAAGTGAACTTTATCAATTCCTTCAGTAAAATCAACTTATATAGTCATTAGATTCATTACAAACAATGCACGTCATATTTGGCCTATATTGCACCTTATTAGGGTTGGAAATTGTAAAAGTTTTGGGTCAGTTTTTTTTTTAAGTTGTGTATTTTTCAACTGTTTTTTCTTTTATGTTATATACAGTTATTGTTTAATCAAAATAAGTATTTAATGAAGGGGACATCTTTCATAAAGCATTGCCAAAGTCTTCAGGGTTTTCCTATGAGGGAACACAGCAGAACCTGTTTTCTTTCAGAAACTCTGTCTCTAATTGAAAATTATAGGGAGCCTCTGGGAGAGAGGGAGATCAGTCACAGCTCTGACTCATTCACTTATGTATGTAAATGTCAGCCTAAACAGCTGAGTTCTGTAAACAATTGGAGGTACAGCAAGTTTTTTCCACCGAATTAAAAAAAAAGGGTAAAAAAAGTTCCCTGCAAGAAAAGATCATTAATAAATACCAGTGGGCAATGACTTGAAGAGCTACAGTGGCTAAAGGATCTACATACTTCCAGGTATACTGGATGCTGGTCCACTGCTTTGCACTGTGCTTTCATCTATAGACTATAAAATTACAATAAAAAATCTGTTCCCACTATAGCATCTACTGGGATCCCATACAGCAAATAATCAATCCTGCATCCAAATATAAATTCTAAACATTGATTTTATTTAATTCATAATACACAAAATCTATATTGAAAAATACAACTTATAATCACCTAAAAATAACCAACAAACATATGTTAAATAAAAAAAACCTAGAGATAATACACTTGGCCATGTGAGTCCCATAGAGACTAGAGGCTCTAATTGGTCCCTATCTAGCCCATAACTTACAGGGCAAAAGGAACCAGTTATAACTTCTAGACTAATGAGTCCGGTAAATGTGCCTAATGAAAGAGGGTGTTTCTTGCGCTCCCTAAAGAAACCAAACAGAAAAATTTTAATTCAATATATCTGAGTGATATTTGCAAATGTGTTAACTCTAGCCATAAATCACATTCAAACCTCTCCTCCAAATTAGCTGTGCAAAATTAACTCCAGATCTCAGTAAGAACACATTTACACATCAGACCCTTAAACCCTTAAACCACACAATAAATCCCCATAGGGTTGAATGGGTCATATACCAAGACTTACAGGTCTTTTCACAAAAGGGTGAAGAGTTTGGAGAAGGCAGGAGAAGTGAACAATTTAGGCCAAAATAGCTGATTTGGAAAAATTCTCCAATTCAGCTCACTTTCCAGTTTAGCTATGTTTTCCTGGATTGTTAACACCCTTTTGTGAAATAGCCCTGTTAGTGAGTAAGCAGATCCAGAGAGGGGTAATGTTGTTCAGTAAAGTTGGGCGGTGGCTTAGCAAAGGTTTTGATAAGCATACACCTGAACTTTAAGCCAATTGTTCCCTCCACCTCGAGATGCAATTTGTATTCATTCAAGGCAACAAAAGAGCACATTTACACATCAGAACCATATTCACTACTTGAACTTTACTTTCCACTGCATCAGGCTAAATAGAACATCTCTAGGTGTACAGTTGGTTATCTCAGCATGACACTGTATCATAGCTGGCAAATGCTTTTATAACTTGTTCTAATGGGTGAACAGGCTCACCACAAAGCTAAGGTGGTATTATTTCCATGCTGTACATTTTTTATAATTTACATATCAATTAAAGGAGTCATTCATGAAGGGCCCTACTTGACTGCTTTGTTCACCTATGCTTTAGGCCAGCCATGGGATCTAATAAGGCAAGTAGACTTAGAAAGTCTTGGATCACAGACAAATTCAGCAAACTACTTAGAATTTGATGGCTGAATTAATCATTTGGTATAAAAAGTCTTAACATTTTCAATTTGCACATCAGAGAATTCCTGAAAACATTGAAGTATTTCAACTGCTGCATGAGAAAGGAAATTACTAATTTCAAAAAACTTCAGGCCTGGTGGATATCTATTGAAAGAAAATGTTTTTGAAAGAGAAAGGTGAATTGAACTAAAATACATTATTATTAAGCCCACTGAAATGTCAGTTTAAATCAGCTAGATTCCTTTCAGGTAAACAAAAGGTGTGCAAAGACCTACAGGTATTTGTTTTTGGAAAACACCAACAGTCCGAGAAGAAAAGTATTTTCCCTGCTAGCATGCTGCAGAGACGACCCCCCTACCCTGTGTGTAGAAGTAGTGATCTCTCTGCAGAGGCCTGACACATCTCCCGCTGTAGCTCTGCAAATAGTAGCGCTCATGCTCTCTGCTGATTGCAGAGCTCTAGCTCTTACTCAGAAATAGCCTGACAGCTATTTAGCTGGATATCCTGTTATACAGTTAATGTTCATCAGGCTTTAAGGTTGACCATGTTAATGACTATAAGCAATAGAAGGCAATAGAAATGCTGGTAAAAAAAATGAGCAGATTCACTTGTGAACTATGTACATACATCACAAAGACATTTTATCATTATCTAGTTTTTTCAAATGTGACCTTTATTACTATTTTGTATTTAGTTAAAGGATAAGTGTATTTCAAACCTTTGCTCAGCCAACCCTCCAATCCGAAACTAAGCTGAACAACATTAACCCCAATTCCCTTTGCAGCTGCTAACTTACCTTGAGAGCTGTGGATTCAGCCTGTGTGACGAAAATCTTTTTTAAAAGAGGTACACCTGCACCTAGCTGTGAATAGGTTTTATATCGATACTTGGTGGGTAAGGTAAATAAGCAGTTGCGGAGGTGAGGGGTTCATATAGTTTAGCTTAGTAAAGGGGTGGTAACAAAAGTTTAGATAAAGGTACAACTGTACTTTAGTCCAATTATTCCCCCAAACTCACACTGCTTTATCATCTTCAGTCTCTTAACTGTTAATCAGAGCTTAACAGAAAGTGGCCAGTGACAGGACAGTTTTGCATCAGTGAGAACAGCCACAATTAATTACTGGCCAATTTCTATATGCTGTCCAAAGAGCGTCTGATACTGCTTGATGAAAAATCATGTGCCACCGCTAAAGCTACCTAACAAAAAACCTTTTTTAAACCAAAATGTGTGCCAAGCTAATTTTAAAAGAAAAAAATCCCACAGTCAAATATGTGCTGCCAGTGTGTGAGACGAATGCTGTTTGTGATAATTGTACAGTTCCGTAACATAACATACAGCTGTAAGGTATCCCCCAAGCATGTAATTTAAAGGATTTTTGTATTTTCAACATTGCCTTCAAAGCCATGAAAATCTACTCTCTCTGCTGTATATTAAAAACAAATGTTTTTTGCATTCATACATGTACCCCATTGCAGTGTCCAGCGCCACATACCTTTTTTTCACAGCAGTTTGCCTATTAGCCCTAGCAAGGGCCAGAATTTATTTGAACACTATTTGCTGAACCCATAGCAATCTGTCATTCTACAAGAGACACAGGTTCACCCATACTCTTGGGGTCTCTGTGCCTAATGTGCCACTATATCTTAAAAAGCAGTACTCTGGTGGATAGACCACTCTGGATAGACCACTCGCTCCACAATCTGAGCAGGGTTGGGCAAACTCCAGTTGCACCACTTGTCTGTAAGGTGGAACAAAACATACATCTATCCCACCTCAACCTAACCACTGTACCATCATGTTCTCAAACAATTCATCCCCACACAGCTACCTCCTCATGTATAATTTCTCCTTCACTTTTAGATTGTAAGCCCTCAGGGGCAGGGCCCTCCTTACCATCTTGTCTTGAATTGTATTGTGATTGTAATGTCTTCCTTATATTGTTAAGAGCTGCGCAAACTGTTGGCGCTATATAAATCCTGTATAATAATAATAATAACATCTGGGACCTCGTGGCACAGTACAGCACTGGGTACAAGAAATTTCAGCAGGAATCCTATAGCACAGCTGCAACTATTTTTCTCTGCAAACACTCTTAAATGGCTTCCTATCTACTCCTTGTCTATCCAATACACTTACTGAGGTTGATTTACTAACCTTATAAACACACCACGAACATGTATACACCTCTGTAGTGTGTTCCCTCCCAGCATGATTTATGGGTGGAATCTAAACACCTTTGTAGTGTGTACACACCCAGCAGGTGTGTTGTGCAAAGCCCTGCATGAATTGCAAGGTGATGTTGTGTAAATTAGCTCTCCATTGTGTTGATTGCGTTGATGAATGCAGGAATGTAAATGCATGAGCTAACCATTTTTGTCTAAACTGTGAAGCAGCATTATATATGCATCATGTGCATGATTTTTCCATATATGGCATTAGTGGAAATATGCTTATAGAGACTTTTTGGTTGATAAATACGCTTTGCTGTGTAAAAATCACACGCACCTGGTGTGTGCGTGTGTTTAGGTTAGTAAATCACCCCCACTGTGTTCATCACTGACTATAAATATAGCATTTTTCAGCAGTACTGTATAATATAGCAGCAACTATCTCTCCCTGCAAACACTCTGTAATCTTTCCCTATGTACTTTGGATCTCACCAAAACACAATGACTATGTATAAGAATGACTGTAAATATAGTGCTTTTCTGAAGCACTGTATAGTAATATAGCAGCAATTTTCTTTCCCTGAAAACACTCTGTGATCTCTTCCTATCTACCCTATCTCCCCCTGTCTACCCCATACCCTTATCCCAACGAAAGCTCTACAAAGCTTCCAGGTTCTGGGACCAGACCAGAACTTATTAAGATAAAATAACAACAACATTGTTATCTCTATACCAGACACAAACCCTGGAAGCTCCCCACTATGTGTATGTGAGAAACCTAAGTGACACATATACACTGTTTACAATCCTGCCAGCCAGTGCCTCACAATACATTTTCAAAATGTGTTGGCCCTTCTATTTGGTCTCCAAGGTTGAGATCCAAACACCTATGTTGTAGTCTTCAGCTAAATAAACATTACCGTAATCATATTTCTATCTTAAAACCTTTCTAGATGTGTGTTCAGATCAAAGGGTGTAACATCTAAAGGAATTCAATGAGCAATAGCTTTACTATGATTTTTCCATTACAATGAAAAGCCCATAGTGTGGTATTTGCTATGTGTAGAATATTTTTATGCAGATGGTAAGAATGTATTGGGTAAAATACCAACAGGGCTTTTTCTTTTTAATTGATCACAAATTATGTCAAAATGATTTACAATTCAGGAAATTACACCTCTTCTCTTTTTTTTATTTGCTATTGCCCCTGTCTTTTTACCTAGTCTGATATTATTTCTCAATGCATTATCTAACATGATATTGATCCTTGCTTTATCTGTTTTGATATTGCCATTCATCTTTTAATTTAATGTTATATCACACCTTATTTATCTTTTAATGTAATGTGATATCACCCCTCATCCTTTCATCTAATGTAATATTACTCTGCATTGTTTTATTTAGGGTGATATTGCTCTTCACTGCTGTATCTGTGGGATATTGCCACTCATCTTGTAATTTATGGTCATATTACCACCATAATTTGGCTTCTCTTAGTACCACTTGTGTTGTGTTTAATAGTCTCATGCCTGATTCCTCAAGATCATGATAACTATTATTGTATCTTTTTATAATAGGCTCTTCTGTGTGTAACAGAAATGTAGTAGCTAATATAATTGTCTCTTTTAGTGGTCTGAAATATATGCATAGTGCAGCACATAAACAATTGTAATATATAAGCTATTTTAGAGCTGACATTTAACAGTTAATTTAAACTGACTTAGGGAAATGAAGAATTATGTAAATCTTTAAGCACTTAATGGACTTTTTGATTAAACAATAATGTCATCCCATTGTAATTTTAGCACAATTGAGTTATGAAAATTATGAAATGAATATGCTGCCCAAAAAGTGGAAGCTTTATAATTACTTTTGGCCTCATTATGTAATTGATTTGCATGGCAGAAAGGCTATTAAAAGAGGTCACTCAGTATAGTTTCAAAGTAAATCCCAGTGCTTGTGATAGTGGATAATACCGTGAACTACAGTTGTTGACCAGAAAATTTGACCATATCCATATTTCTCAAAAAAATCTCTTCCCTTCTCTTCCCAGCACATATTACTAAAAGGAAAGAATATTTAATTGTCATATCTTTTCCAGCCTCCAACTGCTGAATAACATTTATTACTTAGGGCAACGGTTTACTAAATTAAATTTTTACTATAAATTCAGTAAACTAAGATTTGGGTTAGGCTCCCATAAGCACAACATTTTGTTGAACATGATTGTGCCCTTAAATGAATTTAGAGCTGTTTGGGATAAGTGGAAAGCTTTAAAAAAAAAACTTTAGCTTTTTGTATTGGACTTATAATTTAGATAAATGCAGGCACTCCTGATCACTTCAAGACCATAGCAGTGCAATGCCATTTCCCCCTTCCCCAAACACTCAGAAGCCTTTGTCAAGCTGACAAAGACGTCTCACTTCCTGCAGGCTTTAGGCCTCATTCACACACAAATCGGCCTGCACGTACAGCTCCGTGCTGCGTGCGGGGCCGTACCAAGTAGCTGCCGGGAAGGACAGGTGCTGCGTGTGATTAGAAAGCAGCCCCCGTCCTTCTCTATGGGGCTACGCGGCCGTACACCCCCCTACGCTCACCTCATTTGCAGGTCTGTAGGGGTGCGGGTGATCGTATTCATACGCCGCCGGAATGGAACATGTATGCGTCCCGGCCAGAAAACCCGCACCCCTACGGACCTGCAAATGAGGTGAGCATAGGGGGCCGTACGGCCGCGTAGCCCCATAGAGAAGGACGGGGCTGCGTTCTAATCACACGCAGCACCTGTCCTTCCCGGCAGCTACTTGCTACGGCCCCGCACGCAGCATGGAGCTGTACGTGCAGGCCGATTCGTGTGTGAATGGGGCCTTAATAAATAGGTTTTGGTTTGTCAGAAAAAAAATATTATTTGAACTGTGTGCAAAATGATAGCCATAATCACGTCCTCACTTCAGAGTCAGTGGCATCGCTAGAGGGGGGCAATTCCCCCCCTAGATTAGTCCTTGCCCCCCCGTGTGCCCCCCCCCCCCGCTAACAGTGGCGGATCAGAGTGTGCACCCGCAGCTTGTTCGGTGCGGCCAGTTCCCCCTCCAACAAGAAAATTGTCTCTCCCTCCGCCGCTCTGACTGAGAGAACCACCGGCCGCACAGAACAAGCAGTGGCTGGACAGGCTCCAATCAGGTCCCACGACGTCACTGAGAACCACCCCATAGCCAACTCCAGGGGAAAATAGCCACCGAATTAGAAGTCCCTCTCGCTGAGAGCTGGTGGGAGGCAAAAGTACAGCAGCCTGCAGGCACACTATGGGGCAGCGCTGGGGCCTCGGCCAGGAAGAACCAGCAGCAGCCACTTGATTTCAGAGCCCACCACCTCTCCCTGCTGCATGTGTTCCCACCATGAGGACAGTCAAACAAGGTATGTGCCTTAAGTCACATTGTTTGTAACCCTCTGTAACTGATGGAATATTTCTGCATTTATGTATAAAGTATTGCTGGAAGTTGTAGCCCTCTATAGGTGGTGCCATTCTGCATTGCAGCAGTTGAGAATGGCATCAGATATAGAGGACTACAACTCCCAGCAATACTTTATACAGAAATGCAGAATGGTAACGACTATAGAGGACTACACTTTATACGGTATGCAGAATTGCAAACGCTGTATAAAATATCGATGGGAGTTGCAGTCCACTATAGCCGAACCCATTCTCCATTGCTGTATAAAGCATTACTGGGAGTTGTAGTCCTCTATAGCTGAAGCTAGGGATGTCCCGATGTCACTTTTTCAGGCCCAAGTACAAGTACAAGTACATCCCCTCATGTACTTGCTGATACCAATTACCAATACTTTTTCTTAAAGCGACTGCTGGTCAGTGGGAGGAGCTCCAGGTGGGGTCCTAATTTAGCGGGCTCAGAGGTGCCGGCCAGCTAAATTAGAACCCCACCTGGAGCTCCTCTGGCCGGACCAGGCCGCTGCAGGTTTTCTTTTTTACTTACCTTGCCGAGCGCCACGTCACTGCTGCTCCGGTGGGCGGCGCTCCGAGCGGGGTCATCTGGCAGTCTCCGGCCACCTAAATTAGGACCCCAACTGGAGTTCCGCCCACCAGAGCAGCAGTGATGTGACGCTCGGCGAGGTAAGTAAGAAAAAAAAAAACCATAGCGCAAGCTTCGGCGCTATGTATCGGGGCATTTTGACAAGTACAAGTACTTGTCAAAATGCCCTGTATCGGGACATCCCTAGCTGACCAGCGGGGGCTTTCAGGTGGTCAGTTGGCCAGTATGGGCATTGAAAAAAAATCTTGCACCAGAACACTGAATTGGAAAGTGAGCTGAAGGGGAGGATTTTTCCAAATCAGCTATTTTTGCCTAGATTGTTCACTTCTCCTGCCTTCTCCAAACTCTTCACCCTTTTGTGAATAGACCTGTTAGTCGGGAATGGTTGTGTTGGCAGGCATTGGGTATTTTTTCTTTTGGCGAGTCGGTGGCCGCCGTCCATCGTGATTGACGGGATTTACATCATCGGATGACGTGATTGATCTTGGGATTACATAGATGGACATTTTTTTTAAATAAAATGCTTTTTATAAAACTGTGTTTTATTTAAATAAAGGATTTGTTTTACGATGTGGTGTGTTACAATTTTTTTGTTACAATTTTACTGTATTTGGTGAATGAGTAGGGGTAACTACCACTTACTTATTCACTGATCTTTTTTGAAAGATCAGTGCTATTTACCGACCCTCTGTGTGCAGAGCAAACACTGGAGTCATCAGGTGATCCCTCCAATGTTTGTAAACAACTGGGGATACATAGTACTATGCATCCCCAGTTATGAATGAACAGGAAGTGCTGATAGTAAATGTTTCACTGTCTGCAGTTTGTGAATGAATGCAAAGCCTCTGTACTGAGTACTCTTCATTCAACAGAGACTGCAGAAAAAGAGATTGAGGACTCTGTGTCCTTATTTTTTTTTCTATTTCAAAAGGGAAATATCATGGGTATCATGATATTTCCCCAAAGCCCCTCAACAGTAAATTAATAAAATTATAACAATATAAAAAATAAATGAAAAACAATAAAAAACTGAATATAAACTAAAACATCCTGGAGGTGGGGCGCATGACATCACATGACATCGCACATTGGGTGACATCACACACCTGTTGGAGGGGCACAATTTTTTGTTCTTGCTTCGGGCACAAAAGGAGCTAGCTATGGCTCTGCATAGAGGGACATTAGTGTAGGGCTTCTGGGCAGTAGAGTATCTTTGAAAGTAAATCTAAACCCTTACTGAATATCAAGTAGGTAGCAAAATGCTAGATATCTTGAGGAAATTGGGGAGGGGGGCTACCTTTTTCATCTTTTGTTGAATTTTAATGCCCTGTCCACATGCACTACAGTGATATTGGGCTGCTTTTTATCACAGGGTATTTTTCTAATTGTTGCTGACTGCAATTGTTAATTCACAGGCCTTTTTGAATTTTCCATAAAAATGGTAGGTCTGCTCTATTGAAAGACCCCAGCCCCCAAAAGTTAAATCGCCTACTGAAGCGATTTTAAACTAAAGCTGTTTCTTAAAAAAAGGAAGGAAAAACTTATTTCACCTGAGCTTCCAATGATTCCAGGCTTCACAGGTGAGTTCACTGTGCTTCATCCACTGGTAATTTACAGGAAAATGTGAAAGACACCCACAAATATAAGAACCATTATCTGTCCACAACAACTGATTGAAAGCTATCTCTTCAATTGTGATTAGAGTGCACCTCACTGCATCCTTTAAATATAAATGTAAAAACAAAGCAAAACACTGCACACCCTCAACCCAGGCGCACCACAGCCCCATGTCTCTTCATATACGCAACATGTATTTTGTCTTTTCTGCAGTAGGGGTTTGCTATTTCTGTGTGATATAGGTCTTATTCATTTTATGAAAAGTCAGCTTCATGATGCATGCAGCTTTCGGACACGGGCATGAAAACACCTCCAGCCAGTGGTACATCCTTAACACCCAGTAGTGCATTGAAATAAATGTTTGTAAGTGTTTTAATTACGGCCTTGTTGTGCCTGCCTGTGTTTGCTTGACCAGGGCAGGGCTAACCTTAGAGGGAAAAAAACCTAAAAAAAAAGAAAAGTATAAAAAAATAAAACCCCATAAAAACAGTGATAGTAGTGGGAAAGTGTTATTCATGGACACTCGGTCCATAAACTAGAGGAAGAGGCTGTTTTTGCTAGCTGGTATTGAAGCAGTTAAAGTGCCAAGCTAGCATGTAGATACTGGGTGTATGTATGGTATAAAGACTTTTTCTAAGAAGTATAAACAACTTAGCCACATTTACACTTTTTTAGCAGCATAAAAACTAGGATAAACAGTCTCAGGATGCATACAATTATTATTTGTGTAAACACAGCTAAGCCGAATGCACCTAGATGCGTCTAGGTATACATTCAGTCATAGCAAGGCATTACATTATTTTTATTATACAGGATTTATATAGCGCCAACAATTTGCGCAGTGCTTTACAATATAAGGAAGACATTACAATCACAATACAAATCAAGACAAGATGGTAAGGAGGGCCCTGCCCATGAGGGCTTATTACATGCATGTATTTTATTGCCCATGTGCATGCGGACTAACAGGAAATACTGGAACAAGGTATGTGGTAGGATCACTAGTTTTGTTTTTGTTTTTTTGCAATGAAAGCTGCAGATTTAGGGAAATTGAGAAAGACTTTGAATTTCCATTAAGATGTTAAAGTTTATTTGAGATTTTTTTGTGATTGGGTTTACATGAACTTTAAGTCAATTCATTGCTACTTGTTGGTGGAATAATAAGGTTAAACAATAAATACTGTATAACAGACTACTGCAGAAAAATAGGGCAAGGTACAAATAAATTACTAAATAAATATAAATACATACTGTTGTAAAACAAAATTCAGTCTGTACTACATACAGCCAGGCCCGGATTCCCCACAGGGCCACCGAGGCCCGGCCTTGGGGTGGCAGCGGTGTCCTTGTGGGGAAGTTGCCCTCTCTACATTCAGTCCTGCTTTGTACGAGCAGGACTAAATATAGAGTGAGGCAGCCGATTTTTCGTTTACATGTGAACTCGGCGATGTCGCCGAGATCACATGTAAACAGTGTGCAGCCTCCTCCCCTCCCCCCTGCACTTACCTCTCTCCTCTGGTTCCGTCCTCCGCCACCGAGTCTCTCATAAAATAAAAAGGTGATTAAAAAGTAAAAAATAATAAGAAACAAATTATTAAAAAACAATAAGATTAAAAAATTATAAAAAAGTAAATATGATAAATAAAAATCAAAAAAAATTACATTGATAAAAAAATGTAATAAATAAAAATGAAAAAAAATAAGAAGAAATAGTTAAATAAATAAAAAGTGATAAAAAAGTTAAAAAGTAAAAAATAAAAATAAAGAAACAATAAAACAAATAAAACTAACCCTGCCACCCTGCCATCTGGTTGCCATTCTCCATTGATGGGGGTTAGCAGGGAGTCGGGCGCATTGCAGAACCTGGCCTTGGGGCGGCAGGGAGAGTAAATCCGGCCCTGCATACAGCATATGATAAATGTTAGTTGTGCCTACACTACTACTACTACTACCACCACTACTACTACTACTACTACTACCATAATCACTATATCGATGAAGCATTTCCACTACATAAGGACAAAATTCAGTTTCTACATGTATTCTGCAGTTTTCAGGATGCACAAACTGTTTAAAATGCAAAGAATTGTTGGAAGGTAAATGTGTGTAAATGTTCCAGCATTCATATTTAATATAATCTTATAATGTCAGTCTATCTATTGCCAATGTGAAATCATTCCAACTCAAATGAGTACCTGTCGTCAAAGCCACTGTGTATTGGAGGGAGATGGCATGCACACAGAGGCGAGCTTGCAATACTGCCAGCTGTTTTAAGTGTCCAGCTCCTTAACAGTTGCCCAGATACCTTCCTTTTCCCTTCCAGATGGTCCCATTTGATTTGATCTTACTTCACATAATAGATTTATAAATCCTACCACTGGTCCATCCAAAGTAATTAGGGAGAGAGGATTTAAAACCTAATAAAGAACAAATGTTCTCCAATTATAATCATTTCAGTTTCAACTCCTGTGCTGTTTTGTTGTGGCTTTTAAACGGTGCCATTCCTGATCAGTCGTTTTTATATACAGATCCGTTTACTTGATTTTATTTTGTTTCCTACATGCTTTCTGATTAAAGCCATTGGCATTTTTTAGTCATTTTTCAGTGTAATCAAGCCAAAATCTGGTATAATGTTTTAGCATAATAGTAATTGCATGATAAAATTGTGCAAATACTATGCAGTGTAGTACATGATGACAGGGAATATTAGAATGTTGCAGTGAAAAGAAAAATGATGCACAGGAAACCATAGCAACCGCTAAGATTTAACCTTTCATCAGTTAGTAGAGCAATAAACAATTCTATTCATCAAAGAAGTTAGAGCAATAAACAATACTGGATAATGGTAACTGCACCATTTTGTCCTTTCCCCTTTTAAATGCCTATGACTGTTAACCTGAATGATCTGCACAATAAACTTAAAGCGTACGTAAAGGGGAAAAAAAAAAAATGTTGGGATGAAGAGACGTAAAAAGTAGGGATGTCCCGATACTACTTTTTCCGGACCAAGTACAAGTACAAATAATTCCCCGCATGTACTTGCCGATACCAATTTACAGCCAGCCCTGTCCCAGCTTCCCTCACTCACAGTTTCACTCCGATCCCTGTGCCTCACGAGGTGCCTCTTGTAGTCTCGGATCGCTGCATCGCGTCTCGGTGCTCAGCTTGTGGGAGGCGCTCTCAATTCTGTCCTGCTAACATGAATAGGTTAAATCATAATCCATAATACATATACAGCACGCATGTCCCGTACACTGCAGTAATAGAGTTACAATTATCCCCTGCTAACATGAATAGGTTAAATCATGATCCATAGTACATAATAGTACGTAACATGTAGTTGTACTACGGATCATTTAACCCATTCATGTTAGCAGTGCAGAATTGTAAATCTTTTGCTGCAGTGCATTCTATATGTACTGTATATGTACAGTACATATAGAATGCACTGCAGCAGTAGATCACACAAAAAACGTAGCCCAGGCCACGTCTTACTCACTGTTGCCTCGATCGCGGTGCCTCACGATTTTTCTCACAAGTGAGGACATCGTCGGCACTGAGCTGGAGAGGAGCGTCACGTCAATGCTGCTCCGGTGGGCGGCGCTCCAGGTGGGGTCCTAATTTAGGTGGCCGGCGACTGCAGGACTGTACAGGCACCGCCAGGTTAAACACTCCTTGCAGTGACAGGCATTTACAGAGCCACCTGTCCCATCCCCGCACAGCAGCCGCCGGGACATACAGCTGTGACTGTCAGAGTTTACTGCAGTTCAGTGTAAAAAACCGGCACAGTGAACCGCAATAAAGTCTGTGACAGCTGTATGTACCCACGGTGGCTGTGCAGGGATGTACTCTGTCACCAGTGCCGCTGTTGGGAGAGGCAGAGAGCGGCTCTATCTGCGTGGGGGGGGGTATTTGCCCCGTTGCACTCCCCGCCCCCCATCCACCACTGATGTCGGCTTTGGCGGCGCTGGACGTCGGCGGCACTGAGCGGAGGAGCAACGCGGCACTGCTGTGGGCGGAGCTCCAGGTGCAATCCTCTGGGCTGTCTCCGGCCACCTACATTAGGGCCCCAGCTGGAGCTCCACCCACAGCAGTGACGCAACGCTCCTCCGCACAGCCTGCCCAGAGGACCCCACCACAGAAGGTAAAGTAAAAAAAAAAAAACATAGCGAAAGCTTCGGCGCTATGTATAGGGGCATTTTGACAAGTACAAGTACTTGTCAAAATGCTCTGTATCGGGCCCGATTCCGATGCTAGCATCGGTATCGGGACATCCCTAATAAAAGGTATTTTCTGCCAAAAAAGTTCTCCATCTCTCCCCCAATGATTTTCAATATTTTGTGTACACTGTATGGCACAAACATAGGTGCACACTCATTCATGGTTTCTCTAAGATGCTGTGAATGGGCGTTATGTTGGGGAGTATGTAACGCCTGTGTGAATGTGCAAGAGTTACATCATCAGTGGCCACCCAATGGCCAAAGAGGATTCCTATGGGAACCCAGAAGTGGCGGTGGTGGAGCTGGCATTGGTGGGAGATTGAATGGGGGACTGAAGATCGGTCCAACATCACTGGAGAACCACACACTTGTAAGGTAAGTGTGCCATAATGTGAAAAAATGCTGTGCATACTTGTACACAATAGCAAAATCCCACCCAACACAAACCGGTTTACTAACACTTTAAAAAAAAGTCAACATAGGTATTCTCTTTTCACTTCCCTAGAACAACTGTCTTGTAGCCCCCCATTATCAAGCATAATCACAGCATTCGGGCTATCAAACAAATGTGGAAATTAGGAGTAAATCCCTAAGGCCCCATTCCCACTAAGCGACTTATCGCGCGTATTCCGCCGCGATATCGTGCAAATATCGCTCAGATATTGGCGAGAAGTCGCCGGCCAATGCCATTCAATGGAGCTGTCTTAGCTCCATGTCGCCCGTCGCTCGTCGCTGTTGCTCCAGCTGGACCCCTTTTTCGGCGGATTTTGTGCGATTTTTCTATTTTTCAATGGAGCCCGACGGTGAAGGTCGCGCTACCGTCGCTATAGTCGCTGGAACGTTGCTGGAACGTCGCCCCAAAAGTCGCGCTATCCCGGCCGCGCGGATCCGCTGCAAAAGGTATGTCGCTTAGTGTGCATGGGGCATAACTATTAACAAAAATGTAGCGTATTTGTGTATCACTCTGAATTGGTGCTGACACTATCCTTCCTTCTGGATTGTGACTACTTTTGTTTCTCATTGTCCCGGTGTGGGTTGTAAGCTAGCCACCACTCCAAGTTCACTCCTGTGATGGACTATAACTTCAATATATATGAGTAAACTAAACGTGAGATTGTAGTCCATCACGGGAGCAAGCTTGGAGCGGTGATTACTTTACAACACACACAGGAACCATGGGGAACAAAAGCAGCCACCCTCCAGAAGGAAGGACAGTGTCAGCACCAATTCAAAGATGATTTGAGGATGTACAGCTAACTGGTGCACTAATTGAACCTACCTGTTCTCCTAAAAATGATCTAAAAAAAAAAAAGCTGTGATGTAAGGAGAACTATGGGGAAAAACACTGACCCCATAGTTCTCCTTTAAGATAAAAAATGCGTAACACACACCACAATGTGAAAATGAAAAGATTAGAAACATTTGTCAGTACAGAAACAATTATAATATGTATAACTAATGAAATGTATCAAAACATATAACAAATGTACTCCAATGCACAGTTCATGTGTGTGTAGGCAGGTGAAAGAAAACCAGAAAACCTTTGCACCTGTGTCTTTTTCAGTTCCTGTTTGATATTGTGCTCTTCCCATCAACTGTGCTCTCACCCCAAAAAAGCATGCTCATCTTCATAAAAGACCTTAATAACGAAGGTCTAACAATGCAGATCCCTTATTGGAAAGGGTTAAACTTATGCTTGATGTTCCCCATGGCTCTGTTGCTCTCTCCCAATAGATGTTATGAATGGAACAAAACACATGCCATAGTGCTCACCATATAAAATATTACATTTAAAAGAAAAATTTAAATATCAAGTAACATACATAAAATAGAAATAAACTGCATTTATTGAGCCTTTGACTTTAAGTCAAGGCCTGTCTTGCTCTTTTTACTGTGCATAATATAGTTGAAAATGGCAATAGCTAATGTTGATCTTGCTTGTGAATTCAGAATATTCCTATTTAAGCATTCGCCAAAAGACTCCTCAAGCCATTTATAAACTGTTCAACATTTTATATAGTTGCATTTAATGCTGAACTCTGCAATAAGCACATATTGTCTAAATGCAAGACCAATGTGTATTCTTGCATGGATCTTGGTGTGCTTTGTGTATTTCTTTAAGATCTATGCATTCCTACAGGTGGGACACTTTGCCTCTGTGCAGAAACTTCCTGTAAAGACTAGTAACTGCTGCTCTCTCTCTTCTTGTGCAGGGTGACTGGTCTTGTCTCTGCCCCTCATATAGTTTTCTGCATCAGCCAGTAGTCCGTCCCACAGCTCTGTTAACTGCAAAGACTATATACAACAAAAACGTTTTTTGTGCCTGGAGTTTGCCTGTAACAGCCGTAGGCAGCCGAGTGAATGACCGACCTGAAGCGAAGTGAGCTGAACACTGTCCGGCTATTCACTTCAGGCTGGTACGGCTGATTTCAGCTGTATATCGGCTTCGGGTCGGCCGAATTTGCTCAGCATGTTTCGGCCGACCCGAAGTGCAGAAGGAGTTCGACTCAGCCGATCCAACATCTGGATCAGCTAAGCCGAACCTCCGGCAGGCTACTCGCTGCTGTTCGGTCTATTCTTATAGATGCCGAACAGCTGTGAGTGAATAGCCGAATGCCGCTGAGCGGCATTCGGCTCGGCTGTTTTGCTCGCCGCCCCTGTTG